>NW_023270377.1:45886811-45982577 GCF_011800145.1 Mirounga leonina | reverse complement strand
GAAGGAAGGAAGGAAGGAAGGAAGGAAGGAAGGAAGGAAGGAAGGAAGGAAGGAAGGAAGAAAGAAAGAAAAAAGAAGGAGACAGAAAGAAAAAGGGAGGGAGCCTATATGATGACAATGGCCCTAGATAAAAAGTCAGAAACAGATACAACCTTGAGCAAGTCACTTTACCTCAGGTGTATGTTTCATTCTTTGTAAAAATGTGGTGAATGCCACACTACTAAAAGAAAGGATAAGAACCATATGATTCTCTCAATAGATGCAGAAAAAGCATTTAACAAAATGCAGCATCTATTCTTGATAAAAAACCCCAACAAAGTAGGTATAGATATACCTCAATATACCTCAATATCATAAGGGCCATATAGGAAAGACCCACAGCTAATAACATCCTCAGTGGGGAAAAACAGAGCTTTCCTCTAAGGTCAGGAACAAAACAGGGATGTTCACTCTCACCATTACTTTTAAACACAGTACTGGAAGTCTTAGCCTCAGCAATCAGACAACAAAAAGAAATAAAAGGCATCCAAATCGGCAGGGAAGTCAAACTCTCACTATTTGCAGATGACAAGATACTCTATGTAAAAACCTGAAAGACTCCACCAAAAAATTGCTAGAACTAACACATGAATTCAGCAAAGTTGTAGGATATAAAATCAATGTAGAGAAATCTGTTGCATTGCTATACACCAATAATGAAGCAACAGAAAACGTAAGCAAGGAATCGATCCCATTTACAATTGCACCAAAAACTGTAAGATACCTAGGAATAAACTTAACCAAAGAGGTAAAAGATCCGTACTCTGAAAACTATAGAACAGTTATGAAAGAGATCGAAGAGGATACAAAGAAATGGAAAAACATTCCATGTTCATGGACTGGAAGAATAAACATTGTTAAAGTGCCTATACTACTCAAAGCAATCTACACTTTTAGTGCAATCCCTATCAAAATCCCACCAGCATTTTTCATAGAGCTAGAACAATCCTAAAAGTTTTATGGAGCCACAAAAGACCCTGAATACCAAAGCAACCTTGAAAAAGAAAAGCAAAGTTGGAGGCATCACAATTCCAGACTTCAAGCTATATTACAAAACTGTAATGATCAAGACAGTATGGTACTGGCACAAAAATAGGCATATAGATCAATGGTACAGAATAGAAAATCTAGAAATGAACCTAAAACTATATGGTCAACTAATCTTGGACAAAGCAGGAAAGAATATCCAATGGAGATAAGACAGTCACTTCAAAAAGTGGTGTTAGGAAAACTGGACAGCAACACGCAGAAGAATGAAAATGGATCACTTTCCTACACCATACACAAAAATAAATTCAAAATGGATGAAAGACCTAAATGTGAGACAGGAAACCAACAAAAATCCTAGAGGAGAACACAGGCAGAAACCTTTTTGTCGTTGGCTATAGCAACTTGTTACTAGACACACTGCCAGAGGCAAGGGAAAAACAAAAGCAAAAATGAACTATTGGAACTTCATCAAGATAAAAACTTCTGCACAGTGAAGGAAACAATCAATAAAACTAAAAGGCAGCCAATGGAATGGAAGAAGATACTTGCAAATGACCTATCTGACAAAGGGTTGGTATCCCAAATCTATAAAGAATCAAACTCAACACCCAGGAAAACAAATAATCCAGTTAAGAAATGGGCAGAAGACATGAATAGACATTTTTCCAAAGAAGACATCCAGATGACCAACAGACACATGAAAAGATGCTCAACATCACTCTTCATCAGGGAAATACAAATCAAAACCATAATGAGATATCACCTCACACCTGTCAAAATGGCTAAGATTAACACAAGAAACAACAGGTGTTGGCGAGGATGTGGAGAAAGGGGATCCCTCTAGCACTGTAGGTGGGAATGCAAAATGGTGCAGTATGGAGTTTCCTCAAATGTTAAAAATAGAACTACCCTACGATCCAGCAATTATACTCCTAGGTATTTACTCAAAGGATACAAAAGTACAGATTCAAAGGAGTACATGCACCTCGATGTTCCTAGCAGCATTATCAACAATAGCCAAACTATGGAAAGAGCCCAAATGTCCATTGACTGATGAATGTAGAGATATCTATCTATCACCTATCTATCTAATCTATCTTATCTATCTACCTAATGGAATATTACTCAGCTATCAGAAAGAATGAAATCTTGCCATTTGCAACGATGGTTGGAGCTGGAGTGTATTATAGTAAGTGAAATAAGTCAAAGAAAGACAAATATCATATGATTTCACTCATATGTGGAATTTAAGAAACAAAACAGTTGAACATATGGGAGGGGGAAAAAGAGAAAAGGAAATAAACCATAAGACACTCTTAACAATAGAGAACAAACTGAGGGTTGATGGAGGGATGTGGGTGGGGGATGGGCTAGATGGGTGATGGATATTAGGGAGGGCACTTGTTATGATGAGCACTGAGTGTTGTATATACGTGATGGACCACTGAACTACTCCTGAAACCAATATTGCACTGTATGTTAACTACCTAGAATTTGAATAAAAATGTGAAAAGAAAAAAAATGTTTTGAATGGACTAAAGGATTGGGGAATACTTTTAGCTCATAATTGAGATTATAATTTGAAAGACAGAATTGGTGAAAATTTTGTGGTTCAGAATACATTTTTCAGCAGATCAAAAGTTTTCATTAAATAATTTTCTTTTTTTAAAAGATTTATTTATTTATTTTTAGAGAGAAAGAGAGTGAGAGAAACAGCGTGCATGCCCGCATGCAAGTAGGGGGAGGGGCAGAGGGAGAGGAGAGAGAGAGAATCAAAAGCAGTCTCCCGGCTTAGCACAAAGCCCAACTTGGGGCTTGATCTCATGACCCATGAGATCATGACCTGAGCTGAAATCAAGAGTCTGACGCTTAACTGATTGAACCACCTAGGTGTCCGAATTCATAAAATATTTTTCTAAAGGTAAGACATATTTGAAACAAAATTACTATAAATATATAGCCATTCAAGTGAATAATATTTTAGGAGCTTTTACCATAACAGCTGTCTGTATAGATTAAAATATGTTCAAATATCCTCATTAAGCTATATTTGCCTTTGTAGTTTGGTAACATATGTAGCCTGTTAAGGTTGGAGTCATATATTATTAAAATTACATGTGATGAGGGGTGCCTGGGTGGCTTAGTTGCTTGAGTGACTGGCTCCTGGTTTTGTCTCAGGTCATGATCTCATGGGTCCTGTGAATGAGCCCTGCACTGGGTCCACGCTCAGCAGGGAGTCTACTTGAAGATTCTCTCCCTCTACCCCTCCTCCCACTTGCAAGTTCTTTCTCTCTCTAAAACAAATAAATCCATCTTTTTTTTTTAAATAACATTGTGATGAGAAAATTGATTAACCCAATTGTAGTTCATATATACAGGCAAGAGAGTTAAAAAATATGTATGTCTTCAAAAAACACTTTGCATGTTTTCAATGTTTAAATTTTAGGAGAAAATTTTCCCACAATTTACTTTTGAAAGTCATTTTTAGAAATAATAACACTCACAGGACTTTCTGAGTGTCAACAACTTTGTGCACATTGTGTCACTTAATCCTCACTACAAAATAGGAAATAGGTTTTATGATTCCCTAAGGAAATGGAGGCAAATAGTTTAAGTTTCGTGACTAAGATCTCACAGCTGCTAAGTGGTGGGGCTGAGAGAAGACTTGTCTGACTTTAAATGTGGTGCTCTATCCACTGCGCCACTGTGTCTCAGAGTAGGAGGATAAAATTTGCTGTTTGTTGCATAACTTTATTCAATATTTCAGATATTTATTGTCTACTGTAAATATGTGTCCCTGAATACCAGAAGCTCTTAACCTAGTGACAAACCTTTCCATTTTGCATTGTAGCTTGTTTTCTAACTTTTGGTACCTCTTATAGACACTGGAGCAGAGCTAAGCTTCATTAGATATTTTTAAATATTGAGCTTTAAATACTTGGGTTGATTTCATTTCCAGACACCAGGAAAGCATAGTGTTTAATGGTGTAGTCTTTGAAGACAACAGACTTAGAATGAATTCCAGCCAACATTACCTAGTTGGGAAACTTGTTTAAATTTTTTAAGTCTTAATTTCCTCATGTTATAGAAGGAATCATATCTACCTCATAAGGTTGTTGTAAGGACTGAAGTTGAGATTGTTTCACTCAAAGGGCTTTACATCCTGACTGGTTCATGCTACTCACTGATAGCTATGACTATTGTTTTTGAAATTATACATGAGTAGTTAGATGGAAATGTATGCCAGTGTATCTATCACACAATTTTATCACAGACTTGAAACCAGAAAATCATATCAATAAAATATTTTCAGTTTTTTAAATCTTCTGATTTGGCCAAATCTGTAAGTATCCAACTATGAAGTGAACTGTGGCTATACAGCTATTATTAATGGTCTTTTTATGTGAAAAATATCTAGGTTAGGTAAATTCCAACTCTAGATGATCTACAGCTTTCTGATTATTTAAGGGCTCCTTTCGTTAGCATAAGGTTGATCACTGCAAAGTGAGGGCTATATATTTGCATTACTGGCTACCATGACAGTGGGCAGATGTCTCCTCTTCTTCAGCTTGCCTTAAGAAAGTCTCTATACCATTCAGTGGGATTCCAATAGCATCAGACCAGCAAGAGAAAATTCACATAAGGATTTGGATAGACACTGTTACGAAGACAGGGATGGTTCCAAAGCACATACTGTTGATAACCTGTTGGGTTCTGTTCTGCAATGTTACTTCTCAGGACTGTTACCTTTTTAAAATCCCACATTGCCATATAATAGATGGATATTATGTGGATAACACATTGGAAATGACTCATTTTCTACTACATCTCAAAGTCTTACATGGCAAAATGAATAAAATCATAACAAAGTGTCTTATAGTAATGAGATGCATGGAAACATCAATGTTTCGGTGATAACTTTCAAGCAAGGTATGAATTTCTATAAGGACATTACTGTTCAATGGAACTGAAGACAGAGTGACATTCAAGTTCAACCTCCTCTTTCAGAATAAGTAATGAAAATAATCTGAGTAAAAAAAGACTTTTATATAATCTTTCTATTCCAACAATTTCTCTCTCTCTCTTTCTCTCACTCTGTGTGTGTGTGTGTGTGTGTTTCAGCTACAGGTTTTGCAATTATAAGTAGGATTCTCTGTTGAGTGAAAAAAAATTGGAATGTTTGCTGATAACTGTCACTAATGACAGGATGGAAAGAGAGCAAGGAGTTAAATTCTTCTCTCATCATATAATTAAGCATTTCTCACGATGATTTTGAATCTTAAATATGGCCATTACATGGCCAGAGACCAGAGGGAAATAAGCAATATAAGACTGTAAGCAATGTATATAGTCAAGGATTTTGAATCAAGAAACATGGTTCCTTGGATAAGGAAAATAAGAATATGGTGCTATATGAACTTCTATGCATATCATAGTTGGGTTTTTTTTGGTTATGTAGAGAATATGCATATAGATATGTTGGGGACAAAATTCTCTAATGTTTACTAAAGCTACATTAGTAAATGTTATCATAATAAAAGGAAAAATAACATTTTGGGAGCAGATTTTAGATACAAAATATACTGGACTCTGAAGTTTTAGATATTGGACTTTAAATATCCTGGGAATTATTATAGAATTGTGATAGCACAATTTTACTGAAAAATAAACAATTCGTGTCATTTCACACCAAATTCTGTATCAAAACATAATTATATGTATCATTAGGTTTTGAGAGTTAAGAGAGCTATTAAAGAGTAACACATGACACACATTTACAAAAAGATAATGATGTAGAGTAAATAACCAATATGAAGAAAAGTCCCTTTAATGATGGGGACAAACTAAACAAAGAGAGAGATTCGACTATTTAGAAAAGTTTCAGGGAAAGGTTACGAGCGTGAAAATTCCTGGAGAATATTTACCTATTTTTGTATGTATTATAATGATGTGCACATGTCCCTTAAACATATGTCTTACCACTCAGTAGTTAGATGCTAAAGGACAATAACATGCTTTCATCAAATGTTTCCTAAGAGTCTTTTAAACACTTGAATTGCTTTGCATTGCATTTTACCATTTATTTATTTATTTATTTGAATCTCAGTCTTGTGGAGAAGAGTATTTTATCCCTTTTGTTTGACATTACTAGAATTTAGTGATTCTTAGAACTTAAGGACAAAAAACTAACACTACATTTTCTTCATATATTTAGAAGAATATTTCTATAGACATCATCCAAACATATAAATAGAAGAAAGACGAGACTTTGCATTTATTACCACCATTGTCATTTAAAGCCACTTATGAAATCTTTGTGGTGGCAGGGAATTTTGACAGGTTTACAAATTGAAACAAAAGCAATTAGAAAAATGTTAGATGAGGGGCACTTGCCTGGCTTAGTTGGTAGAGCATGTGACTCTTGGTCTTGGGGTTGTGAGTTCAAGCCCCATGTTGGGTATAATTACTGAGAAATAAAATCTTTAAAAAATATAGAAAAATGTTAGATGAGACCTTGGAGATATGGAAAACTATAAGGAATTAAACATAAATATTACTGCTTCAACTACTTAATTTATACCAAAACCAAGAACTTGAGTAGCTAACACAGAACTGTGGCTATCAAATTTTATTGACACTGTGGAGGCAGGGAAAACTAATATTTGCCTTAAAGATGGCTCCATTTATTTTCTGGTGGGGTAGATTAGGTATATTGCAACTTTAGCAAAAATTTCATTTCCCCTTCCCTCTTGCCAGACACTCCCTTTTTTAAATTATTTTTCCATATTATTTTTTGTCTTTCTTCTTATCTAGAATGCAAACTACAAGGCCAGGAATCTTTATGTTTTGTTAATTGGTACATTCCAAATACCTCGAAGATTCCGGATACATTGTAATAATTTAATAAATATCTGTTAACTATTTGAGCTGCAACAATGCTTTTGTTGATGTCCAGTTATTAAAATCCATAAGCTGAATTACGTTCAATGCATCACTACATATGTGAGGTTAATTAAATAATAGTCAACAATATAATTACTACTAATAATGTAGACTTTTCTTGTCTGGTCTTCTCCCACAGCCTCAGCTCATCTTCTCCACAGAGGCAGCCCCTAATTATTCTTCCTTCACTGATTTCTACTTAAACAAAATCTCCCTCTGCTGTTCATCTATCTTCTATCCAGACTTATCTGTTCTCCTCTTTGAGCCAAACTTTACTCTGTTAGGTGGTAAATGTCCTAGGAAGGAATTACCTTCCTTGACTCCTGGCTTTCCTTAAAAATGTCTGTTTAGGGGCGCCTGGGTGGCTCAGTAGGTTAAGTGGCTGCCCTTGGCTCAGGTCATGATCCCAGAGTCCTGGGATGGAGCCTCACATCGGGCTCCCCCTGCTCGGCAGGGAGTCTGCTTCTCCCTCTCCCTCTGCCTGCTGCTCTGCCTAGTTGTGCTCTCTGTCAAATAAATAAATAAAATCTTTTTTTAAAAAAGTCTGTTTATAGTTGAAAATGCAATAAAAATTTTCACATTTCTGTAGGATTTGAAATGGTGTAGGAATAGTGCTATGTTGATTTAATTTTTGTATGCCTTTATTTGGACACAGACTACTTCTTTTTTTAAACAAAATTGTTTCAATCCTAAATCTACTCTTCTGTTATTTTGAACACTAGATGTCTCCCTAGTGCCAGTCTCACTTTGCTACCTACATGGGGGCTAGTTCAGCCTAGAGAGTTACAGTGGGTTCCAGAGCAAGGAGACATTTATTTACCCAGTATTTCCCTAAAGAAACAAGGACATCTTCTATAATGTGTATCCTCTTAGAGTCCATGTGTCTATGTGGCAAAGTTTTAGCTACAGCCCTTTCTGACTTACAGATCTGACTGATAATACTATTTTAAATTTGTATAGCAGTGACAACTTTAAAAACTCTTTCAAGTGTATTATTTTATTCTTTCTTCACAGCAATTTTGTAAACCAGGTGTTGTTATCATCTCAACTTTTACAGTGGAAGACAAATGTTACAGGACATTTATAAGTTGACATAGCAACTAGTAGTCACTGACCCCCCCATATTCACTCACTGATTCTCTGATTCTAAATCCATTTGCTTTTTCCTCTCCATAAAACTACCTTTGCCTAGATGAGCACTTTCAGATGATTCCTTGTTACGTATGTTTTGATGTACTGGGTCAAATACATCCTTCCATACATTACAACTTTGAACATACATGATATAAATTGTGACATCTTTAAGGCAGATGTTAGTTCTTTCCCTTTTTTTGGCAATATAAAGGTGTTATATTTCACTGCATTTAATTCTTTCATAAAACTACTAGAAAAGCAAATGTGTTTTAGTTAACACTTCTAAATTGGTTTACATGTTCAAATAATATCTAGGGGTGAGACTGCCTCCCACCCCTTTAGTCTGAACCTTGGGTAACCCAGTCTGCGATAAGCTTTAAAGAGGTATACGTGTGAGCCTGCATTCCTCTGGGTACTTCACTTGCTGCCAGGAGAAACATTTAATTTCCTGATGGGAGAACATTATCTTTAAAGGAAGAGTCCCATTCTTTCTATTGTTACTCTGAGGTTCTCTGGATGATTTCAATCTCAGTAAGGTACAAATAAGGACTCCCTTAGATTCTGGTTAAGTAAATATATATAGGAAATGTTCCTTCTCATTAGTTTGTGTATTTTACATGATAATAAATCAGTACTTTTTTGATATGTCTGTAACAACCATGGACATTTTTACAATTCTGTCTTAGTAAAGTGATTGCTACATTACTTTTCTCAAAGAGCACATTAAAATAAAGGAAAATGTAAAATTAACTGTAACATCTGATTAGCGGTTTTATACACTTTACAATTAGAGATTTAGAACTTACATATAAAACTCCTAATTTTGAAATCTTGTGTAAGGAATGAGCAGAAACCTGCTACTGGAGTTTAAAGTCCTGAACACTTAGTAAACCTTTCAATTTTTCCTCTTTAATGTAAGACTAAATAATTGCTCTTGAATTAGAAAAGGGGAGATGTGATTGTTTTATTATACAGGATAGGTATTTTAAATAAAAGCTGTACATTTTCATGAAGAACTCTTTTATTCATGTTTTAGTTTTATGTACAAATTATTTTTGCTACTGGTCAAGAATTTAATGATACCTTATTTCTACAGTATTCTTGGGGTTTTTGCTTCTTTTTCAGGTTTTCCATTTTCAGGGTGATCTAAATTCACATAGGTCTTTTTATATAATAGATTTAGTTCTCCATTTTCTAGCTGATAGATGGTTTGACCGACAGTCAAAAGCATTGTCCTTGAAGACAGACCTGTGTTTGAATCTCCATTTATTGCTAATGTGATCATGGAGAAATTATATAACCTATCTATGGCTCTGTCTCATTATTAAGTCTCAATAAACATACTCAGAGTATTTTGGGTTGGAGATTGACTGAAATCAAGATTGGCTGGAAGGATGAGGTGCAGTAATGTTAAGCTGAGAGCCCAGAATACTGTGAGTAGTCAACGAATGGCCCAACAATTGTCATTAATGGTACTTCTCTAGGAAAAAACATGTCTATTCCTGTAACTGGTAGATCTCTTCTTTCAATAGTACATGTTGTTGCTTATGAGTCCACCAATAAAGATTATTTAAAATGCCTCTTCAGAGAACATCATAGTGAAGCAATGATAAATGTATTATTAATATGGACCTATAATCTCTTTAGGAGAATACATAACAGAATTTTTATAAAAAATATTTTGATCATCCTTGGAATATTTTACTTTTAGGAATGTATAAAACATAGTTTCATTTTTTTAAATGATACACACACATCATAAGTGAAGAATAAATTTAATCAGCTTTATTTCAAGCATAGCTTAATCGGCACTTGCGCATCCATTAGTCATTTGGTGGGAGTGCTTTTCTTTAAAAGAAGAATCTGTTAGAAAAGAGATTGTTAGTACAACACGCCACGATGTGTTGATCTTTAAGCTAGCCTTCAAAATAATTGATTGAATAGGGAAAGATACGGAGGACAAAAGGAAGGAAAAGAAATACTCATTGTAGGATCAGGAGATAACAGGGTTAAAAACAAGAAAATGAAACAAGAGGAAAAGAGTTAAGACTAGGATGGACAAATAAAATTGATCGTTCTACTAATGTTTTTAGTGGCAGCAAATTTAATAACAAAAGCTTATCCCTCGTCCTTATACCCAGTGGTTTACTAGTGCAGTAAACTTGGAGAAGGACATTCTCTCTGCCGCTCAAGGTTGCCTTTTTGTCCACAAATACCTCATATGAAACAAAAGCTGGTATCAACAATCTCTTGAGTATGAGGCAGAAATACTTGATAGTACCTGCATCCATATTTTTGGAAATACATGATGTTAATAAATTTTATTAGTGATTAATTCAATATTTTACTTTTCAATACAATATTTTTGTGTAATATAATTAAAACCATAGTTTTCTAAGAACGTAATTATCTAAAACTTAAAAACATGAGGTATCATGTAAAAAAGGATAGATAAGTAAGTTTGAGTGTTTAATATTTTAGTTTTAGAGCTTTTGAGGTTGTGAAGTATTTTGAACTCAGAAATAGAATATCAAAAATGAATTTTAAATAATAAAAATATTACTTTTTATTTTAGAAGTATGATTTAAATATTTTATTAAAAAGATGATAGTAAAGTTTATGGAATATAAAATCCTTTCCTTTGAATTGTTTCCAAATTTGTGATATAGAACAATTATTTTCAGCAATTTGGAAATGTTTTATTTAAAAATACTCATTCTCCTTTCATTTTTTCTCCACCTTGTCTTCTCTCTGACTCAAAGCTCAAAAGGAACTGAAACATGTGACATTAGTTGATTTGGGATACTTTCCCCTCTGGAAATGTGGGTTTAAGTGCATTTTAAGTCACAAGTGGAATGAGTCAGATGACACCAATTTGTTCTTCTGTGACTTTCTGTGTTGATTTCAGAATGACTCTTGCCACACTCTATTTGGGAGGAGTCCAGTGATGAAACAACAGGAGTTGAAACCTGCTTATTTAGAACATGGCTTTAGCTACTATTGATATATTCTCATTTTGTTTGTTAAAAAATTCAGTGAAAGTTAGTAAGAGAACAGGGTCCCAATCTTGGAGACAGCCAGGGTGTACTTGAAACTTGTTATAATTTAGCTTGTGTGTGTGTGTGCACACGCATGTGTGTGTGTATGTCTGTGCATATGTGTATTTATAAGATTACACATGATATATATATTTTTTACTAACAGAACTCATTTAACACCAAAATGAGATTTTCCACCATAGATATGTGATTTATGAAGACTGGTTACAGAACCTGAGTTAGTCAGTCTGGGCTGCTATAGCAAAGTGCCATAGACAGAGGGTGGCTTATAAATAATAGAAAATTATTTCGCACAGTTCTGGATGCTGGAAGCCCAAGATCAGGGTGCCAACACGGTTTGGTGAGAACCCTCTTCCAAGTTACAGACTTACTGTATCCTCACATGGTGGAAGGGGTGAGGGATCTTAATGGAGTTTCTTTTATAAAAGCACTAATTTGACTCATGAGGGCTCCACCCTCATGACCCAATTACCTCCCAAAGGCCCCATCTCTTAATACCACCACATTCGCGTTAGGATTTCAACATATGAATTTTGGAGGGACACAAACATTCAGACCGCAGCAGAGCTTAAAATTTGAAAACATCTCAACAATGTCACTGCTTTTGATCATTAATAAAAAATTAAATACATATATGTGAATTTATTTAAATACACTGGTTTTACCCTTAGTAAGGAGGATATAGGGCTTTAACTGATAAAAGTTATACTTTAACATTGGACATTTTAATATGACACTATATTGACATGATGGGCAAATATAAACCTTTTTTCAATATGTAATTAGCTCAAAGAAAGAAATTCTTCAAGTGGCAGAAATGAGAAGAAAATTTTAAGCCAGTGCCATAAGAAAGTGCTGAAGTCATAGTGGTAATGAGGTATGAATTCAATCTATGTGGTAATGATGCTGAAATAGTATATGGGCCTTAAAGACTGAAGGTTGGGATTTTAGCATCTAACTGGAGATTTGGAGTTAGGGCTTCAACAAAGACAAGAAGAGCCTGTTAAGGTGTACCCTATCTATTAAGCAGGGACTACCTAAACTTTGCCACTAGTCTAAGGAAGTAGTAAGGAGTACTGTTTTTTTTTTTTTTTAATTTATTTTATTTAAAGATTTTTTTTTTATTTTTATTTGACAGAGAGAGACACAGCGAGAGAGGGAACACAAGCAGGGGGAGAGGGAGAGGAAGAAGCAGGCTTCCCGCAGAGCAGGGAGCCCGATGCGGGGCTCGATCCCAGGACCCTGGGATCATGACCTGAGCCGAAGGCAGTCGCTTAACTGACTGAGCCACCCAGGCGCCCCAGTAAGGAGTACTGTTATTAGAAATTACAGTTCAGAAGAAAAACAAAGAGAAATTGAGAACCCGATCTAAGCCAGACTTGGACACTGACATCCTATATGGGAAACAACCGTAAGTTAAGAAATTAACTGGGGCCTCAGCAGAAACAAAAATAAAAACTTGTAATTCGATCCCTTCCCAAAATGTTATTTAGATTTTATTGGCTTTATAGAGAAGCAACTCATTGGGACATTAACATTTTATTTTTTAATAATTGCTTGTCATGGGATTCTGAAGATCCAGAGACTGACAGCCTTCCAGTTTCTCTAGCTGCAACCATACAAATGGGTGTTATTTTTGTGGAACACATTAATTGGTTCTTCAGAGACTTCTATGGGTGTCTTTCCTTTGTGTTGTCTCTGCTGTGGAAATACGGCTTTGGTTCTTACTCCTTGCTTTCCTTTTTAGCTCCAGTTATAATTTGTGTACTGATAAGACAGCTGAAGGCTTTAGAAAATTCTGAGAAACTCACTCACTCCCCGTGAAGCCAAATGGTGGAAGTGTTGGCTGCTTCTCTAAGATTTCTTCTTTCAACATGAATTTTCCTTGTTCCTGTTTCCATATCCCAGGCTCTGTCTGGCCAAATAAATGGCTTGGATAAGTTCAAATGAGAGATACTCATGATTAACTGACTTACAGGACAATAAGTAGTTTGGAGAACCCCAATTCATTTTAATAATTCTCTTTGTTCCTCCCTTTTCTGGCTTTAGGGAGGAAAAACATTATATTTCTTCCACATGGAGGGTCATGTAAGGAGAAATAAAAACTTCATGAATTGTGGATCGTGCAGAAATTCACCTTCCATTTTCCTAAACCCCCTCTTATATTGAATGAAGAGTAGGGGTGGTAGCACTGGTTTTGCAGGAAAATTGCTTTCCAGCAATCCTTTCATGGGTGGGTGACACTGAAAGTTGGAAAATCAGTGCTTTTACACTTGTGGTGCTTAGTGCTCTTGCCTCAACTGTGAGGCTTAGAATCCATGCCTGGTATCCAGGACCAAATAACATCTTGCTACAGAAGAGTAGGGACAAAATAAGAATGTATTCAGAAAAATTAGGACTAAGAGGAATTATTACTCAGACCCACTAAAGGGAACATCAAATGATGCACTTTTTTAAAAAGAATAGGGAACATGGAAGAACAGGATGCAAGAATCAAAGAAAGTGATTAACATGTGGATGAGCATGTCTGTAAAGAAACTGATTAAGTAAGCAATGAAAGCTAAAAGCAATAATAAAAATACTGATGGTGACTAATTTTGAGTGCCTCAAAAGCCAGGGTTCAAATTGCTGGAAAATCAGAGAAATCATTGGAACTCAAGCTTTCTCAAATCCTTTGATTTTCTGGAGGGAAATAGTAATGTTGACTAAACTTTCACTCTGCTGAGTCAAGAATGCGTGTTAATTCTTTAAGGATAAACACTATACATAGAGCAATAGAGTGTAAAACAATAACAAATCAAAGTTTCTGCTGCTCAATAAAGGAAGGAAGAAGGAGGAAGAACATAAGCAAGTAAACAGAAGGGGAAATAAAATTTAAAAATAAAATACTAAAAATATATTATAATGAAGTAGTAATGATAAATGCTAAACTACCAGTTAAATTTAAATAAATTTAGATTTAAGTCTGAATTTACTTCTTAAAAGACAGTTTCAAATTAGATTTTTAAAATGCCATTTATGAGAAATACACCTAAATATGATGATACAGAAAATATCAAAATGGAAAAACATGTACAGGCAAAAATGAACCCAACTAAATTAATTTTTTTTGCAATATTAATGAAAGGCAAAATAAACTTTGAACCAAAAAAGGACTATGGTGAATGAATGCCATAATTCACAAGAAAGATACAACCCTGAAAGTATATATACTGAAAAAACTGTAATGCCTTCAAAAGTGCATAAAGCAAATATTAATAGTATTAAAGTTGAAACTGATAAATTATCAACTGATATAACTTTTCTGAAAAATGACAGATTGCATATATCAAAAATTAAGATGCATATAAAGTACTACCTTGAACAAATAGGAAGACAAATTATTTCCAAAGACCCATCGAATATTTTAAAAATGTGTTTAAAAAGTTTACAGTGACATTTGCTCTTTTTAGTATAGAGTTCTATGCATTTTGACACATGCATACTGTAGTATTAACACCACCACAATCAAGGTGTAATACAACAGAACAGTTCTATTACTCCAGAAGAAATTACCTCATGCTGTACTTTGTAGTCAAACACTTACCCTAGTATTAATATCTGGTAACCACTAATTGGTCCTCTAACTCTCTAATTTTGCCTTTTCTAGAGAGTACCATATATGGAATTATACAGATATAGCCTTTGGAGAAAAACTTCTTTTTCTTAGCATGCTGCATTTGAGATTCATCAATTTCTCCCATGTATCACTAGTTCATTCCTTTTTTATTGCAGAGTGCTATTTCATTATATGGATGTACCACAATTTAGTTATCTTTTCCCCTGTTCAGCAACATTTATGTTGTTTTCAGTTTCTGGTGATATTAACAAAACTGTTTTGAAATTACTATAGTATTTGTGTGAATATAGTTTTCATTTTACTTGGGTAAATGCCAATGTGTGGTATTGCTGGGTAATTGTTGTGGTAAGTTTGTGTTTAACTTTGTAAGAGTTATTTTCTAGAGTGGCTGTGCCTTTTGCATTCCCATCACCTATGTGTGAGAGTTCCTATTGCTTTGTGTCCTTGCTAGTGTTTGGTATTGTCAATTTTTGCAAAAAAAGAATAAAAAAGGCATTCTACTAGATGTGTATTGGTAGCTCATTGTGATTTTTCTTTTCTTTTTTTATTGTTATGTTAATCACCATACATCATTAGTTTTTGATGTAGTGTTCCATGGTTCATTGTTTGTGTATAACACCCAGTGCTCCATGCAGAACGTGCCCTCTTTAATACCCATCACCAGGCTAACCCATCCTCCCACTCCCCTCCCCTCTAGAACCCTCAGTTTGTTTTTCAGAGTCCATCGTCTCTCATGGTTCGTCTCCCCCTCCGATTTCCCCCCCCTTCATCTTCCCCTCCTGCTATCTTCTTCTTTGTTTTTCATTGTGATTTTTATTTTCACATTATCTTTTTTTACATAATACAAGATTCAATTTGTGTCTTAGCCCATTCAGGCTGCTATAACAAAATACTGGCACGATGTATATATATTTTAAAGATTTTATTTATTTATTTGACAGAGAGAGAGCATGAACCCACAAGCAGGGGGACTACCAGGCAGAGGGAGAGGGAGCAGCACTCTCTGCTGAGCAGGGAGCCTGACTGACAGATGTGGAGCTCGATCCCAGGGCCCCGGGATCAAGATCTGAGCAGAAGGCAGATGCTTAACTGACTGTGCCACTCGGGCACCCCCTGATTATATTTACAAACAACAGAAATCTATTTCTCACAGTTCTGGAGACTGGGGAAATCTAAGATCATGGTGCTTGCAGATTCTATGTGGTGGATGGTGAGGGCCTGATTCCTAGTTAATAAGAGGTACTTTCCTGCAGTGTCCTCACATGGTAGAAGGAGCTAGGGATTCTGTCGATTGCTTTTACTGAGCACTAATCGCATTCATGAGGGCCCCATCCTCATGACCTAATCACCTCCCAATGACTCCACCTACTAACATGTAATCACCTTTGGGAGTTAAGATTTCAACATAAGCATTTTGGGGGGGGACACAAATATTCAGATCATAGCACTGAGTATCTTTTATGTTTATGTTCACGAGAGATAGTGTTCTGTAGGTTTATTTTTTTTCTTTTAATATCTCTGGCTGGTTTTTGTATCAAGGGAATGTTGGCTTCATAAAATGAATTGGGAAGTGCTCCTGCCCTCTCTCCCCAGCCCTTCCATTTTCTGCAAAGATTATGTGGAATTTGCATTATTTCTTTGTTAAATACTTGGTAGAATTCACCTGTGAAAACATTTGGGGCTAGATTTTTCTTTTTTGGAAGGTTTTAACCTACAAATTCAATTTTCTAATAGGTACAGATATAGACTATTTATTATGGAGCAAGTTTTAATAATTTGTATTTTTCAAGGAAGTGATCCATTTCATTTAAATTGTCAAAATCACGGGCATAGAGTTTTGTAGTATTCTTTCATTATCCTTTAATATCTATGGAGTCTGTAGGAGTATCTTTTTTTACATTCTTTATAGTGTTAGATTCTGTGTTTTCATTCAGTTCGAAATATTTTCAAAGTTTTCTTGAGATTTCCTCTTTGATCCAGGGGTTACTCAATTTTCAAAGATTTAGGTATTTTGCAGATATTTTTCTGGTACTGATGTTTAGAGAACATTAGTTTATATAACTTGAACTCTTCTAAATTTATTAATATTTGTTTTATGATCTATCTTGGTGTTTTATGTGTACTTGAAAAGAATGTATATTCTTTTGTTATTGGGTAGAATGTTCTACTTGTAGTCAATTAGGTCAAATTGGTTGGTAGTGTTATTCAGGTTTCTATGTCCTTGCTGATTTTCTACTTACTTTGTCATGTATTACCTGCACATACACCGAAATTTTCCCAGAAAATGTTATAAATTTTCCTTTCAAAAGTAGTACATATTTTAACGAACTTAGAAAAGAAAAAGAGTAAATTATTTTTATTCAGATGTGTACCATTTCTCTTGCTTTCCCTTCATTCCCAAAGATCCAAGTTTCCCCTCTGGTATAATTTCCCTTAAGTTTTTTATTTGAACTTAAACTGTTTGAGATTTGCTGAAATTCTTAAAATTTTTTTTCTGTAATTTTTCACTAAACATGGGGAATTTTTTCGGCCACTATGTCTTCAAATATTTTTCTGCACCAGCCTCTTTCTCCTTTACTTCATATACTCCAATGACACAAATAATAGATCTTTTGATATTACTATCATAGAATATTACTATCCTTGGGCCCTATAGGCTCTGGTCATTTTTTGTTTTCAATCTTTTTTCTCCCTATTATTTAGAATGAATAACTTTTATTAATTTATCTTTAAGTACTCTTACTATTTGTATTGGGCTAAACAAAACAAACAATGGAAAGGACTAAAGATCCCAGACAAAGATTTCTACATATATAAGAACTCTAGTGGTGGGAAACTAATTAGTTGTAAAAAAAACAAAGTTTTTAATACATGGTGTTAGGTAAAATTAATTCTTTGTTTAAAGAATTCTCAACTTGTACCGCATTAAAAATAAATTCCAGGGGCGCCTGGGTGGCTCAGTCCTTAAGGGTCTGCCTTAAGCATGGGTCATGATCCCAGGGTCCTGGGATCGAGCCCCGCATCGGACTCCCTGCTTGACAGGAAGCCTGCGTCTCCCTCTCCCACTCCCCCTGCTTGTGTTCCCTCTCTTGCTGTCTCTCTGTCAAATAAATAAATAAAATATTTAAAAAAATAACAAATAAAAAATAAATTCCAGGTGAATCCAAGACCCAAATGTGAGAAAAAATTCTTTAAAACTTTTGGAAGGAAATATAGGTGAATACTTTATTTTAAACAAAAGCATAATAAGCACAAAATGAAAGGAAATCATCCATAGCCTTGTTTAAAATGCAAGGTTCTGTACTGTAAGATACCCGAAAAATTTTTAAAGAAGTAATAATCTTGAGAGAAACAATTTATAACATATATAAACAGAAAAACTGGTATCTTATTTATAGCAAAAAGTCTCAACATGAATAAGACAAATTACCCAATTGTAAAATGGGCAAATATGGGGTGTCTGGGTGGCTCAGTCAGCTAAGCCTCTATCAGGCTCAGGTCATGATCCCTGGGGTCCTGGATCTAGCCCCACATCCGCTCCTGCTCAGCAGGGAGTCTGCTTCTCCCTCTTCCTCTGTCCTCCCTCCCTGCTCATTCTCTCTCTCTCAGATAAATAAATAAAATCTTTAAAAAATAAAAAGGAAAATAAGCAAATAATTTATGATTGAAAAGTCTATGAAAAAAGAAGCTAGAATGGCAAAGATGGAGAAAAGATCTTTAATCAGAATAGTGGAGGGGGAAATTCTCATGGGTTTGAAGATGAAATATTGTTTCACATTCAGCACTGGCAGACCTCTGACAACTGAAACCTCTGACAATACCCAGTTTTGGAGGTGTGGAGAAACAAATTCTAACAAATTCTGACAGTATACAGTTTTGGAGGTGTGGTAGGGTAAATTAATCAAGCACTTTGAAAAAACACTTAGACAATGAAGCAAAATAGACTATGAGTATAATGCATATTCCAGAAATTCCACTGCTAGGTATATGTTCTAGAGAAACACTTGTAAATGTACACGAGAAGACATGTACAAGGCTATTTCTTGTATCACTATTGATAAAAGAAGAAATTGGGAAAACATCTAAATATTTAGTGATAAAGAAATGATTAGGTAAATTATGGTACTTTTAGTATAGAATACTATCTAGCAGTTGAAATAAATGAAATAGGTCTTCATGTATCAACTTTGGTAAATTTGAAAGTATAAGGGTAAATTAAGAATTAGGCTGTAATTGTATACCATACAAAATTAAAATGATGTAAAATGTTACCTATATGTTTGATGGTGTTATACACATGTGGGAAAAGTAATAAAAACCAAGATAGGAAAGTTGCACAATCTATTAATATATTGGTTATCTCTGAAAAGGGAGGGAGGCAGGTAGAAGGAAAGGAGGAATTCAGGCTATAAGATTGAGTAAGGTGATAAGAAACTTCCTCTGTATCTGCCGTTTTTCATTTCTTTCCAAAGATTTCTGAAACAGTTAAAAATTTAACATTTGTAAAATCTGAGTGTTGGCTATAAACTTATGTCTAAATCTTTGAAATATTTCATAAAAAGGGGGAATGTAAAAGTTGATGAACAAAGAAAAAAGTACAGCCACTTTCTAGGTATTCTGTGCTGAGCAATGAAGAGCTCTATTAACGACAGCATTAACCAGCAAAGGGTTTCAAATTTCTGCTGACTTTACATGTGCCCCTGCACTGAACCTCACAGAGGGAATGTGTAAGCTAGAGAGGTCAAAACCAAGAGGGAGGTTACTGC
Organism: Mirounga leonina; assembly: GCF_011800145.1. Taxonomy (NCBI): domain Eukaryota; kingdom Metazoa; phylum Chordata; class Mammalia; order Carnivora; family Phocidae; genus Mirounga; species Mirounga leonina. The sequence continues at coordinate 45,963,027 of NW_023270377.1, read as the reverse complement.
TTTTGCTAATTATTAAAAAGAAAAGAAAAGAACCTTCAGGATTCCTCACACTAACCCATATAACTATGAACCTGTTATGGAAATTAGACACATCGTGTTATTATTTTTTATACTTACTTTCTCCTCTGGGAAAGAAGGAAAGTTTTTGCAAAATATATTTGGGTAAAAAATGCTGTTGTTTGTTTCCAAGGAAAACACATGATAATATGCAGTCATATGGGGTAGTTTTATTTTCTCTTCCAGAATTAATTTGGTATAATTTAAAGCATGTAACTTGGGAAATATATTGATGCTGAGTTTAAATCTTTAAATTATCTTGTTTCTCTATATACATTTGACTTAGAGAGATTCAAAGTAAAAATGCCAAACTGAATTGACCACTTGTACAGAATAAAATCTTAGTTTTTGTCAGGTAATAGTGCCCTCTCTTGCTCACTTGCTCTCTCTTTCTCTCTCTCTCTCTCCCCCACATACACACACCAAATTCCAAAACAAAAACTTCCACAAATTATTCTTTTATTTTTAAACAAAGTTAAGTGATTATTGATAAAAGCTTCATACATATTATCAGAATTAGGCATTCAGATCAATTAAAACAGTTACGTTACCCCACAGCGATGCTTTCCTAATATATTTCCATTATATTGCAATTTTACTTACTCTGCCTGTGAGAAGCAAAGTTACTGTTACCTGGCGTGATGGTTAATTTTATATGTCAACATGCCTTAAGCTGTCCATCCAGTCTAGATGTTACTGTGAAAGTATTTTTTAGGTGGAATTAACATTTAAATCAGTAGATTCTGGGTAAAGCAGATGTGGGTTGGGCCTGATCCAGTCAGCTGAGGTCTAAAAAGCAAAGACAGATTTCCTGAAGAAGAAGTAATTCTCTTCCAAATGGCAACAAAGAAACCTATCTGAATTTCCAGCCTGCTGACCTGTGAAATTTAAATTCAGGACGGCATCAACTTTTACCTGTTTCCAGCCTGCTGCCTGCCTCATGGACTTTGAACTTGCCAGCCTCTATAAATGATGGGAGACAATTCCTTAAAGTCAATTGATTTCTTTTTCAATCACTCTTTCTCTCCATCCCACTTGTTCTGCTTCTCTGGAGAACCTAGAGTAATATTAGCTATTAGCCAGTTGAATTAAGTGATCACCAACATCAGGGTATTTCAACCATTTTAACAAATCCTACGTTTATATACAAACTTTGGTAAACACCTAGGTCATATTAGCCTAGGTGTTTTTATGCCCCCAAATAATTTAACGCTATTTACTGTATATATTAGAAAAGAATTGCCCATATTTGGGATTGAATTGCACAAAGAATTCCCTAGGGCCTACGTTGAATCCCATTATGTGCCTCTCTCCCTGTAGCTTTCCACCCTTCCATTACCTATAGATGCAAAGAACAGGGGGAAGGGCTTTTGTCAAGAAAAGCCATCCTGATGGAAACAGAGCTGTAACATGTGTGAACATGCAGTAGTCTATACATGGCTATTTTATAGAGTGGGAAAGCAAAAGGAAAACAAAAGTGAAGGGGAAACTGAATTTTGGGATGTCAGTTGTCAACCCTCAACAGAGGAAGGAAGGAAGGAAGGAAAGAAGGAAGGAAGGAAGGAAGGAAGGAAGGAAGGAAGGAAGGAAGGAAGGAAGGAAGGAAAGAAAGAAAAAGAAAGAAGGAAAGAAGTTTCTAGTTTCTGTAGGATCTGCAGATAAAACAGTGCAGCCTCCACACTGGTCAGTTTGTGTGCACAGAAGTAGTTGTAAAAAAAAAAAAAAGCTTTGAATCCACTGGAGAAAGGAGGATGTTAACTACTCCACCCTTTCCTCCTCCTTATGCTTGAATCTTTCTTTGTGTTCTATTTTGTGATCTGGATACTTGGGAAATGATTTTTCTGGCAAGAGCAATTAGAATGTTAGCAGAGGGGAGCTGAGAGGGAAGTTGAATAATAATTGCAAATTTTAAATGGCAGAACACATGATTTACTAGGGTTTCCTACACACTCAATTCTGACAATAAATAGATGAGATCAGTTTTCTCATCTGTGAAGTAAAGGAATTGGATGTCTCCATAGATGATCCCTACAGCCTCTTCTAGTCTAAAAATCCCTTGAAAATGGACAGTGCAAAGAGAAAACTGGTTCAGGTCTTTTATTCTCCCTCATTTATAGAACAGAATTATATAATTTGATTTATGTTTTTCCTTAACAAAGAGCGGCTGTGACATGAAAAAAGACCACAAAAAAATTTATTTCAAAAAACCAAATTAACAAAGCTACTCCCAATAAACCGCAGGGTCAGCCAGATGTTTAATGGCATTATTTACTTGTATTTTTAGCTTTTCAAATATAAAGCAAGGTTCATATTAGTTAAGTTTAAGGGGAACCTTGCAAAATATTGAATTTTAACAGGGGAATAAAAATTGCTTCAAACCTTCTTCCATTTATAATTTGTATAAGCCTTAATTTCTCCAACTTTAAAGCTGGAATAACAACTTCCTGTTAAGGTAGTTATAAAGATTAAATAAAGTATTATATATGAAAGTCCCTAACATACCTTGAACATATACTGAACTCTTTTCAAAACTTTCTCCTCCTCCTTTCTATATTCCCAATATTGATGATCTATCCATCAGTTTTTCTCTGTTGCTAAGCTAGAATGCTGGGAGTTACCCTAAATCAGTATTTTAAAACTGTGGTAACATAACCAAATTATGCAGTCAATATATTATTTTATTTTTTTACTTATTGTTTTTTGTTTTTTCATTTTAAAATTTTAATTCCAGCATAGTTAACAGTGTTCTATTTCAGGTGTACAAGATAGTGATTCAACAATGTGCAGCCAATATTGTAAAATAGAGACAATAGAATATAAAAAAATATTAACAAGCATTGCACACGGTAAAGGTATGTATTACTTGTGAAACTTTTGTATTATTAAAGTGTATGTGGGGGCGCCTGGGTGGCTCAGTCAGTTAAGTGTCTGCCTTCAGCTCAGGTCATGGTCCCAGGGTCCTGGGATCGAGCCCCGCATCGGGCTCTCTGCTCAGTGGGGAGTCCTCTTCTCCTTCTCCCTCTTCCTCTGCGCCTCCCCATGCTTGTGTGTGCTCTCTTTCTCAAATAAATAAAATATTAAAAAAAAATAAAGTGTATGTGTATAGGAAGGTGTGAGGGAAGGTGAGTCTTCCTGGCGTGAAATGTATTTCTTCAGTTCTTCATGAAGAACATAAAAAAATATCTGAGAAACTCTGTCCTAGGATATGCTGTCTCTCTCCTCTGTTCTCCAGCTTATCAATTTTATCTTTATTTTCTGATCTGTATCCCCTTCTATGTTCCTCCACTGTTTTAGTGTAAGCCCTAATCATTTTGGTTTCTTTGTCATCAAAATTTTTCCATGCTGAAAACTGCTACTCTAGAGATCTTTCTGAAGTGTATATTTAGACAGGTTAGCCTTAGGACATACTAATTTTTAGGGTGAGAGGTCAATGTTTAATCACCACCACATGGATTGGGGGCATTTCAAACACAGTTGACCCTTGAACAACATGGGTCACCGACGCATGCACAGTCAGAAATACATATATAACTTCTGACTCCCCCAAAACTTAACTACTAATAGCCTACTGTTGACCAGAAGCCTTAACAGTAACATAAACAGTTGATTAACACATATTTTGTATGTTACCTGCATTATGTACTGTATTTTTACAATAAAGTAAGCGAGAGAAAGGAAAATGCTACTGAGAAAATCAAAAGGACGAGAAAATACATTTACTGTACCGTACTATAAACATCCACGAATAAGTGGGCGTGCACAGTTCAAACCCATATTGTTCAAAAGTCAACTGTATATCATAGCATAAATGAGTACCTCAGACACTTCTTGGGTCCTTCTTATACTCTTCTCAGCCTCAGATGTGGTTTTTGCCTCAACGTGGGGGACAGTTAGTTCCTCACAGGATTCCACAGTTCACTTTGCACGGACAACGTCGCACCTCTAGCACACATTCTTTGCTTTCTCTCGCAGCTCTCGGAGGGGAGACATGCTGGTGGGAGCCCGCTTGCCACACAGACACGCACCTGTTGAGGACCGGCGTGGTTGCGCGCTCACGGACTGCGTGCGTGCGCGTGCGTGCACATGCGTGGTGACATCAGGGCGCCCATCAATAATGGGGGATCGGAGCTCCTCCCTGAATGCCTTTTACGGTTCTATCCTTGCATGGAAGATCCTGCGAAATCATTCCCATGCTTCTCAGAAAAAGTCCAGCTGGTACTGATCCCTGGCTGCTTACAGTGGTGGTCAACCCATAATTTGGCTTTTCCTCCTTTCCTTCTCTACCTAGTCCTTCTTTTTTGCCCCTTACGGAGTCGTCTCCCAAGTAAACTACCTGCACGCAACTCCTAGTCTTAGGCTCTGCTTTCAGGGAGAAAGTAAACTCCATCGCTTGACACTCCACGATATCTATACAAATTGCAAAGTAAATAATACTTGTGTAGTGCAGTGACAAAAAGTTTCTGGAAACATTTATATAGTTTGGAGAATATAAACACAGTCTTTTAGAAAAAGTTCTCCAAAATCTGTTCTCTACCTGGCTTCATTTTTACTGTTTCTCCATAGGTACTCTGTGCACAGTCCTAATCTGCCCCTTACAATTTCTGGAACATGCCTAAGAATAAAAAAATTAAAAAAAAAAAAAAAAAAGAACATTGTATGCCAAAAAAAACCAAAAAAACCAAAACGATTTCTGGAACATGCCTTGCTTTCTTTTAACCCTGTGGTTTTGCACAGACTGTTGCATCAAATGTGCTAGAGGTGATGGGTTCCCTCTAAGGAAAATAATCATGAATTATGTCTTTATGTCTCAAGCAACTACCACATCATCTGGCATAAAGTAATTGTCAAGAGGTGTTTGTTGAATGAATGAATGAATACTTACACACTACACATTGCATTCTAATTCTTGGTTTAATGGCTTCTTCTCTCCTCAGCCTGCCTACAGGCTTTCTGAAGTCAATTAGTTTCTCTTCTTTTTGTATTCCTAGGTTAAGGCCAGGAGCAAAGTATGGACCTGATGAATATTTATTGAATGGATGAATGATAGGATATTATTTAACATACTGTGTTTTAATTTTGTGTTTACCCTTCTGTCTTCCTCACTATATTGTAGGGTCACACAAGGGATCTGTAGTTGAGCTCTATGTACCTAGTGTATATTCAAGGGCCTGTACATCTAGTTATGTTTATAATTTTAAAAAACTTGCATATATTTTCTGGTGTTCTTTAACAGAAACAAACTCCTACCTAGGCAATATTTATGGAAAACAGAGCCTTATTTAAACAGTACAAACAAATCAATAAAATGTAGCTTTGTATCTGTGATCTTTATGATTGATTTTGAAGAAATAATTGATTTTAATATACCAATTTGGTTGCCAGTATATAGTTAAAAGAAGCTGGCTATTTGTTATGAAATTCCTTGGGGAAGGGCGGAGGTATCACCTTGATATAGTAATATTAATAAGTAGTAATCAAATTGTGAATACATCATATAGGTAGGAAAAAATAGATTAAGATTAGCCAGCTGAAATAGAAAGAATGGAATCAATACATTTAGGAAAAACTACGCAAGAAATCAGATACTGAGGAAAGAGACCTCATTGAAACAGAGGGACAAAACAAGAACACAACGAAGGATTTGGTTTTTAGTCACAAGAGGGACGCAGCCACAAGCATAGTGAGAGTCTAACCAGGTAGAGTTAAAACTGAAATGCTCTAGGGCACTTTGGGTACTTCCTACCTCCTCACTGACGTCGATGAGAATGATGTTAATAAATTATATAATTTTTATTTTTTTATTTGTTTTATTATGTTATGTTAATCACCGTACATTACATCATTAGTTTTCGATGTAGTGTTCCATGGTTCATTGTTTGCGTATAACACCCAGTGCTACATTCAGTACGTGCCCTCTCTAATACCCATCACCAGGCTCACCCATCCCCCCACTCCTTCTCCTCTAGGACCCTCAGTTTGTTTCTCAGAGTCCATAGTCTCTCATGGTTTGTTAAAATCTACACTGTCTTATCTTTTCCTTTTGCTGGAAAGAAATCTCATTAATCAGAAACAAGGATTGAGAAAGGGGCCAATGCTCACTTTCTAACTGATTGTCCGGAGAAGTAGACCAGAAACATGATCTTTAAAACTAAGTCAGGAGAGTCCCTACTCTGTCCAACTCCTCACACTGGCCTACAGTCTATACACAATTGGCTCCCTGTGCCCTTATCTCATATGTTAGGTCATCTTCTTCTCTTCCTTGATCACTCTACTCTTGTCACAGATATTGAATCTGTATTTTTATTATTATTGTTTCAAATTGAGAATTGAAAAGCAGCCTCAAGTCTGACTTAGGATAAGTATCTTTGAAAAGGGACAATTCACATCTTGGTCACTCCTGTGACTTTTCCCAGTTACTAGATAGGTTCAAGCTCACTCAATGGCTTGGGATTTAGCCAACCAACTGAGTGGGTGTTCAACTGTCCACAGCTGAGACATGTAGTGTCAATGTTATCCTCATGGGTGCTTTCCCAAACCTGCCTGATAATGAGCTGGTTCTTGCAAATCATGTGTCTTAGCAGATTGGACTTCTTTGCCAATAAAGTGATTATAGAATAGTGGGAAAAGCCTGAAGAACAGAATAGTGGCTGAGGGACAAATAAAGATTCAGAACTCAAAAAGCAATAAAACATTTATTTACAATCTTGGGTTGTGGAGGTACACAATCTCATGAATTCAAAGCAGACAATCAAATGTTATGAAAAAGTTCATGGTAAACTTAGCCTGTCTGAGATGATAAATATGACCCTTGGTCAGGTAAACTAAACACTGAAACTTGGAAAAAATGTAAAAATAAGTGAATATTTAATGGAGTGAAAGAATTCCATAAAATTAGTATTTTGGTATTTAATTTTTAAGATCAGCATGATAATGTGAATACACATTGATTAAGATATATAACATTTGAAAAAATATGACAGATAAGAAACAGACATATTGGCAAGATTTTAATTTAAAATGTATAGGAGAATTTTATTTGTATATTTAAGAAAAACCGGATTTACATTTATGTTTAGTTCATTAGATTTACAGAAGTTACTCAAATACTTACAAGTAATTTGCAATTCCATCATTTGTATTAGTTTGCTAGGACTGCTGTAGTAAAGTAGCACAGACTTACTGGATGGCTTAAACACAGACATTTATTGTCTCACAGATCTGGAGGCTAGAAGTCCAAGAATAAGATGTCAGCAGAGTTGGTTCCTTTGAAGGTTTGTGAAGGAGAAATTTATTCCATGCCTCTCTCTTAGCTTCTGGTAGTTTGCTGGCAATCTTTGGTGTTCCTTGGATTTTGAAGTGTCACTGTGATATCTGCCTTTATCTTCACATGGTGATCTCCCGGTGTGCATGTCTGTGTCCAGAGTTCCCCTTTTAATGACACCAGACTTACTGGATTAAGGGCCCATCTTACTCCAGGATGACTTCATCTTAACTAATTCCAACTATATTGACACTATTTCCAAATAGGTTGAATTCTGAGGTATTGGAGATTAAAACTTCAACATATGATTTTGAAGGAAATGTATTTAAATCCATAATAGCATGTAAGTCTGATTTACCAGAAACTTGAAGTCATGAACATCAGCTATATTAAAGATTTTTAATCTTAATAAGTTAAAACACAGGCAATTTGAAGTTTTGCTTTCTACACAGAATCCTCCCAGATATTAGACACTCAACTGATGGTCGTTACCAATCAAAGGCCAGCCAAGCATAATGCTATAGACTATAGCCATGGTCAGCAATAGTTTTTTACATGCATTCAACCTGCTCATAAGGAAGAAAGAACATACTCGGGATACCTAGTTCACCCTAGAAAAATCTGAATCAATGTGGATTTATCTTTGTCTTGTAAATAAACCCAATAAAAATCATTAACTAGTTTGAAGTGGCCTATTTCCACAACAGAGACTGGAACCTGGAAAGTAGACTTTGCTTTCATTATGGCATTAAAACAATCTGGGACAAATTGTCTCACAATCTATTCAAGAGTTGATAAAAGCAATAGTGATACAGTTCATTTTATAGAACTGATAATTATTTTGACTCCCTGATATACTGAATAAAAAATGATTTGGTTTTTTCAAAAAGTTATGTAATTTTCCATTAGTAATTTTTACATATTTTGAGTTTCACAAATAATGTTCCAAAGTAAACAGGCTGATCTATTAAAAACCATACGCCTAGGTTTGTTCTCAATGCAGTACAATCAGTACTTTTAAGTGTATATTTTATCTATTCAACAGCAAATATATTTATGCTTATTTTTAAATGGGCTAGGTATATTCTATGCTGAATAATGGTGTCTTGTAACATAAATTCTATGTATTAAGTAGATACTGTGAAGTGGATATTGTGCTCTTCTCTTTTAGAGTGCTAAAACTTGGTTCCTAGTCTCTTGATTTATTACTTTCTTTACTCATTAAGAATATGTATGACTTTAGGTATTAAATTTGTGCAGTATTTCACACTAAAAAACCCCAATCTCTTCCTTTATTGTTATTGGCTATATCAAAAGAAAATTAAGTACCATCACCAAGTAAACAAAATTTAATATTAAATATACCTTTTTAAATCTTTTCAAGTTTAATATTGGACATACTTTTTCAAATATTAGTACTGATTATAGCCCTTTGAACCTCTTGCCTTATCCCTCCTGAGTGTAAACATGCATGTGTGAAATGAGGTAGCCTAGCCTCTCTCTCTTTCTCTTTATCCCTTCTCCCAGGTTGAAACTCACTGAACTGTTTAAATTGGCTAAATTATGACAGCAAAGGTTATTTATTGATTTATTATTATGTGATTGGAAAGTGAAGAAGTCTATTTCCTTATCTGGAAAAATAAGGATAGGGTCCAGGGGGAAAATATGTCAGTTTGAGGTGTTGATCTGAGGAACATAAAGGTTTGTGTATGTCAGAATCAATATTACAGTAGTTATGGAAACAGGGAGAGTGCTGTGAGCTATGGCTTTAGTGAGCGCTGCCAACCAGAAAGAAGAGCAGAGGAGGGACAGTTAATTGTTTTGATTTAGATGTGTGTCATTGTAAGAATTTGGTTAGAGTGGACCACAATACTCATTACTACATATAAATACAACATGACTTCTATGGGAAGAGAGTTCTGTCAGATTTTGTAAAATCTAGTATTTTTTAGACTATGTTTTCTTACCTTCTATTGCATTCAGTGTTTTACTCAGTAAAATTTACTGTATGAAGTGTCCCTGAGATGCAATTAGCATTTGCTTAGCAAACTACATCCTTGCAATGTAGCCTGGAGATGTCATTCGGGGGAGGGTGGACAGTGCCATAACTCCTCAGTGTTTATTTTAAATAATAATTGTACAGAAAAAAAATAATTTGAAGAATAGATTTGGACTTCCTTGGTCTTTCCTGAAGAAGGTTTTAATTCTTATTTTAGAGCTCTTATATTTAGAATTTTATAGCTCAAGGTTTCATTCTAAGCTGTATAAAACCTATAAGTAAAAATATTGTTTAATTCAGGTTTAGGATGAATGATTCTGTCAGGTAGATAGCTATCTGGGTAAGTCTTCAGTGGAATCCTAAAGATGCTAATGAAAATATTGACTGTCTTCATAATAATTTGGAATTGTTAGAGCTGAAGGCTCAAAAATTCTAAACATTTATGGATAAAAAATTAAATCATAGGAAAGCCATAAATAAAAAAAATATTATCAGAAAGCTAGCTACCATCTGATGCAGACCAATATTCAGGTTAGTCTCTTTATCACAGTGATTATCAGGTACAATTATGTCCATTTAACAAACGAGAGGCCTAAAGCCCAGAAAAATGATAGAATATGACCAAAATATATAGTTAATTGAGGGAAAACTCAGTTTGAATTCACTTCTCATTTCAAAGTTCTATTTTTTCTTATACACCATGCTGCCTCCCATTGGCAGTATTATAAATGAGAGAATACTGTTCCTCGTTCCCATGATATACTGAGAGTAACCATTGTTTAATAAGTAGAAAAAGGCCAAAACAAATGTAACAAAGATTTCTTTCCTTTTCTTTCTGTGTTTTGTCAGCTGATGTAAAGTTTTGATGTTAAAACTAAAAATGAAGTTTCCATTAAAGAGAAACTCCTCAGTGGAGAACCAAATGTTCTTCAAGGGAATCTCATTTATTTATTTTTCTCTAACAGGGTGTGCTCACTCAAAATGTGGTCTTCATTTTTTCCTGTTTTTCTTTTTCTTTTTTCTGCCAAACATTGACGGGGTGAAGCTGAAAGAACAAAACAAAACAAAAACAAAAAACAAACAAACCAAAAAAATCCAAAACCTAAACTAACTGCTCTTTCAAAGCTGAAAGCCGTGGAGGATGTGAAGACTTGAATTTACCTTTCAGGTAGTTTACTTTTGGATAGCACTCCTGAGCCCCTTCAGTTAAGCAAACATACATGAAGTACAAATCCCTTGCTTGCAGGAAAAGTTTGAAGTAACTTGAATACATACATATTTTAGCCTGGAAAGCTAAGAGCCCTGGTGACATTATAAATTGTTGAGTGTATATTTAGGTCAGCATCACAACTCTTTACAGTGGTTGCTTCTTTGGGAAAATATTTCCTTTCCTTGTATGGTGTTAACTTTTTTGTATGTGTGTGGAGATGTTATTTTTGTTCAGTCTGAGGAATAGCCTAAAATTGGTCCTAGCTAGAATAACTGTGGATCTTTATAGAATTTTTGTAAGTGTTACACAATATGAATAAACAGGTTATTAAAACTGCCCCACTAATCTTCTTATGTAAATTGCTAAGACAAAGTATTTACAATGCATTGCTAAAGCCACTTAATGGCTAATATATTGAAGATTCATGTCCATTCTACTGGCCAACACATTAAGTAAGACATAAACAGAAAAATGGGTATGAAATCAACTACACAAGACTATGGAATTTCTCAGAGCAGCTGGAGACAAGCTGTCCCTCCATGCACAGCTGAAATTTTACCCCAGTGTTCCCAAGAAGAGGTGGATTGTTTAGTACCGAGTAACTGTTAGATGTATCCTTGCTCTAGAGGTAGGATAAATAGCTGGTGTGAGGGGAAAGTCCTTAAATTTGGACTCAGACACTGCATTGCCAGTTGGTCACATATCCTTTAATAAAGGACTGCATTTCGGAGCGCCTGGGTGGTTCAGTCGTTAAGCAACTGCCTTCGGCTCAGGTCATGATCCCAGGGTCCTGGGATCGAGCCCCACATCGGGCTCCCTGCTCCGCGGGAAGCCTGCTTCTCCCTCTCCCACTCCCCCTGCTTGTGTTCCCTCTTTCGCTGTGTCTCTCACTGTCAAATAAATAAATAAAATCTTAAAAAAAAAGGACTGCATTTCTAAATATGTCCAGACTTAAGTACTCTTGCCACTTGAAATACCTTATTAACTGAGGCAAACTGGGGTTCAAAAATGAAGAGGAGCTGAGACAGAAGTCTCTGGAAATGTCCAGCAGAATGACACCAGGCTTTAAGAGAGACTGTAAAAATCAATTTGGACTGGACTTGGCACTTCTCAATGTATACAGGACTACTGATGTCCTTGCTCATAGTACTATTTAAAATCAAATTATTTATATATACTGAATGTTGGATTATTATGTTCAGATGTAAATTTCCTATTGGGTAAGAAGTCTAAGCCATATCCAATTACTTCTGTTTTTTTTTTTTTTTTCTGAAGGCAGAACTTGTCATTGTTAAACATCCTGTGAAGTAGCTCACTTTGAATTGGGAAAATAAAAAATCGGGAAGGAGAACTGAAACTATGAATTTTTTTCTCTAAGACTTAGCTATTGTGCTTGGAACTTGTGTTATGGGCATATTAATACTATGTCTAATCTCCTGATTGAGCTTGAACTTGCTACATGAAAGTAGGGACCACATCTGTTTTATTTACCATTGCTCATTATAATGATTTCCCTATTATCTGGCACATAATATGGGCTTTCCCTCCAAAAAGTTTTTTTTTTATTGAGGTATAATTTACATAATAACAAAATATATAAATTTTGAGAGTACAGTTTGATGGGTTTTGACAAATTTATACATCTGTGTAGCTACTATCCCAGTCAAGGTATAGAATATTTCCATCGCTCCAGAAAGTACCTTCAGCCTCTTTCCAGTCAACACTCCTCCACCCCCATCCAAGCAACCACTCTTCTGATTTCTTTCAATCTTGAGTTAACTTTGTCTATAATAAAAACAATGTAGTATGTATTCCTGGGATTGCCTTCTTTCACTCAGCATGTTTTTGAGACTCACACACACTATTGTTGTATAATAGTATGTTCCTTTTTATTTCAAGTAGTACTACAATGTATGAATTCACCACAAATTTTTAATCAATTCATTTGTTGGTGAATCTTTAGGATAGTTCTAATTTGGGGCTGTAATGAATAAATCTACTAGAAACATTCTTGTACAATTTTTTTAAAATATTTTATTTATTTATTTATTTATTTATTTATTTATTTATTTATTTATTTATTTATTTTAGAGAGAGAGAGAAAGAGAGAGCCCACGCATGCACGAGAGGGCAGAGGGAGGAGCAGAGGGGGATGGGATGGAGGGGGAAAATTCTTAAGGAGACTCTTTGAGCCAGACACAGGGCTCCATCTCACCACCCTGAGATCATGACCTGAGCCAAAACCAACAGTCAGAGGCTGACCTGACTGAGCCACCCATGTGCCCCTCTTCTACAACTCTTATTTAAAGATATGTTTTCATTTCTCTGGGGTAAATATTTAGATATTAAATTGCTAGATAATTTGGTAGTTGTATATTCAACCATTTTCCTGAAATGGTTGATAATTATTTTTAAAAATTTTTTATTATTATGTTAATCACCATATATTACATCATTAGTTTTTGATGCAGTGTTCCATGATTCATTGTTTGTGCGTAACACCCAGTGCTCCATGCAGAACGTGCCCTCTTTAATACCCATCACCAGGCTAACCCATCCTCCCACCCCGCTCCCCTCTAGAACCCTCAGTTTGTTTTTCAGAGTCCATCATCTCTCATGGTTCGTCTCCCCCTCCGATTTCCCCCCCTTCATTCTTCCCCTCCTGCTATCTTCTTTTTTTTTTCTTAACATATATTGCATTATTTGTTTCAGAGGTACAGATCTGTGATTCAACAGTCTTGCACAATTCACAGCACTCACCATAGCACATATCCTCCCCAGTGTCTATCACGCAGCCACCCCATCCCTCCCACCCCACCCCCACTCCAGCAACCCTCAGTTTATTTCCTGAGATTAAGAATTCCTCATATCAGTGAGATCATATGATACATGTCTTTCTCTGTTTGACTTATTTCGCTCAGCATAACACCCTCCAGTTCCAACCACGTCATTGCAAATGGCAAGATCTCATTCCTTTTGATGGCTGCATAATATTCCATTGCATATATATACCACCTCTTCTTTATCCATTCATCTGTCGATGGACATCTTGGCTCTTTCCACAGTTTGGCTATTGTGGACATTGCTGCTATAAACATTGGGGTGCACGTACCCCTTCGGATCCCTACATTTGTATCTTTGGGGTCAAACCCAGTAGTGCAACTGCTGGATCGTATGGTAGCTCTATTTTTAACTTTTGAGGAACCTCCATACTGTTTTCCAGAGTGGTTGCACAAGCTTGCATTCCCACCAACAGTGTAGGAGGGTTCCCCTTTCTCCACATCCCCGCCAACATCTGTTGTTTCCTGAATTGTTAATTTTAGCCATTCTGACTGGTGTGAAGTGGTATCTCATTGAGGTTTTGATTTGGATTTCACTGATGCCAAGTGATGTTGAGCACTTTTTCATGTGTCTGTTGGCCAGTTGGATGTCTTCTTTGGAAAAATGTCTGTCCATGTCTTCTGCCCATTTCTTGATTAGATTCTTTGTTCTTTGTGTGTTGAGTTTGATAAGTTCTTTATAGATTTTGGATACTAGCCCTTTATCTGATATGTCATTTGCAAATATCTTTTCCCATTCTGTCGGTTGTCTTTTGGTTTTGTTGACTGTTTCCTTGGCTGTGCAAAAGGTTTTATCTAGATGAAGTCCCAATAGTTCATTTTTGCCCTTACTTCCTTTGCCTTTGGCGATGTTTCTAGGAAGAAGTTGCTGCGGCTGAGGTTCTGCCTGTGTTCTCCTTTAGGATTTTGATGGACTCCTGTCTCACATTTAGGTCTTTCAACCATTTGGAGTCTATTTTTGTGTGTGGTGTAAGGAAATGGTCCAGTTTCATTCTTCTGCATGTGGCTGTCCAATTTTCCCAACACCATTTGTTGAAGAGACTGTCTTTTTTCCATTGGACATTCTTTCCTGCTTTGTCGAAGATTAGTTGACCATAGAGTTGAGGGTCCATTTCTGGGCTCTCTATTATGTTCCATTGATCGATGTGTCTGTTTTTGTGCCAGTACCATACCGTCTTGATGATTACTCCTTTGTAATAGAGCTTGAAGTCAGGAATTGTGATGCCACCAGTTTTGCTTTTCTTTTTGAACATTCCTCTGGCTATTTGGGGTCTTTTCTGGTTCCATACAAATTTTAGGATTATTTGTTCCATTTCTTTGAAAAAAGTGGATGGTATTTTGATAGGGATTGCATTAAATGTGTAGATTGCTCTAGGTAGTATTGACATTTTTACAATATTTGTTCTTCCAATCCATGACCATGGAACGTTTTTCCATTTCTTTGTGTCTTCCTCAATTTCTTTCATGAGTATTTTATAGTTTTCTGAGTACAGATTCTTTGTCTCTTTGGTTAGATTTATTCCTAGGTATCTTATGGTTTTGGATCCAATTGTAAATGGGATCGACTCCTTAATTTCTCTTTCTTCTGTCTTGTTGTTGGTGTATAGGAATGCCACTGATTTCTGTGCATTGATTTTATATCCTGCCACTTTACTGAATTCCTGTATGAGTTCTAGCAGTTTTGGGGTGGAGTCTTTTGGGTTTTCCACGTAAAGTATCATATCATCTGCAAAGAGTGAGAGTTTGACTTCTTCTTTGCCGATTTGGATGCCTTTTATTTCTTTTTGTTGTCTGATTGCTGTGGCTAGGACTTCTAATACTATGTTGAAGAGCAGTGGTGATAGTGGACATCCCTGCCATGTTCCTGATGTTAGGGGGAAAGCTCTCAGTTTTTCCCCATTGAGAATGATATTTGCTATGGGTTTTTCATAGATGGCTTTTATGATATTGAGGTATATACCCTCTATCCCTATACTCTGAAGAGTTTTGATCAACAAAGGATGCTGTACTTTGTCAAATGCTTTTTCTGCATCTATTGATAGGATCATATGATTCTTGTTCTTTCTTTTGTTAATGTATTGTATCACATTGATTGATTTGCAGATGTTGAACCAACCTTGCAGCCCAGGGATAAATCCCACTTGGTCGTGGTGAATAATCCTCTTAATGTACTGTTGGACCCTATTGGCTAGTATTTTGGTGAGAATTTTTGCATCCATGTTCATCAAGGATATGGGTCTGTACTTCTTCTTTTTGATGGGGTCTTTGTCTGGTTTTGGGATCAAGGTAATGGTGGTCTCATAAAACGAGTTTGGAAGTTTTCCTTCCATTTCTATTTTTTGGAACAGTTTCAGAAGAATAGGTATTAATTCTTTTTTAAATGTTTGGTAGAATTCCCCAGGGAAGCCATCTGGCCCTGGGATTTTGTTTGTTGGGAGATTTTTGATGACTGCTTCAATTTCCTTAGTGGTTATAGGTCTGTTCAGGTTTTCTATTTCTTCCTGGTTCAGTTTTGGTAGTTGATACCTCTCTAGGAATGCATCCATTTCTTCCAGGTTATCTAATTTGCTGGCATAGAATTGCTCATAATATGTTCTTATAATTGTTTGTATTTCTTTGGTGTTGGTTGTGATCTCTCCTCTTTCATTCATGATTTTGTTGATTTGGGTCATTTCTCTTTTCTTTTTGATAAGTCTGGCCAGGCGTTTATCAATCTTGTTAATTCTTTCAAAGAACCAGCTCCTAGTTTTGTTGATCTGTTCTACTGTTCTTTTGGTTTCTATTTCATTGATTTCTGCCCTGATCTTTATTAGTTCTCTTCTTCTGCTGGGTTTAGGCTTTATTTGCTGTTCTTTCTCCAACTCCTTTAGGTGTAGGGTTAGGTTGTGTACTTGAGACCTTTCTTATTTCTTGAGAAAGGCTTGTATTGCTATATACTTTCCTCTTAGGCTGCCTTTGCTGCATCCCAAAGATTTTGAACAGTTGTGTTTTCATTTTCATTGGTTTCCATGAATTTTTTTTAATTCTTCTTTAATTTCCTGGTTGACCCATTCATTCTTTAGTAGAATGCTCTTTAGCCTCCATGTATTTGAGTTCTTTCCGACTTTCCTCTTGTGATTGAATTCTAGTTTCAAAGCATTGTGGTGTGAAAATAGGCAGGGAATGATCCCAATCTTTTGGTACCGGTTGAGACCTGATTTATGACCTAGGATGTGATTGATTCTGGAGAATGTCCATGGGCACTAGAGAAGAATATATATTCCATTGCTTTGGGATGAAATGTTCTGAATATGTCTGTGAAGTCCATTTGGGTCAGTGTGTCATTTAAAGTCTTTATTTCCTTGTTGATCTTTTGCTTAGATGATCTGTCCATTTCAGTGAGGGGGTTGTTAAAGTCCCCCACTATTATTGTATTGCTGTTAATGTGTTTCTTTGCTTTTGTTATTAATTGCCTTATATAATTGGCTACTCCCATGTTAGGGGCATAGATATTTACAATTGGTAGATCTTCTTGTTGGATAGACCCTTTAAGTAGTATATAGTATCCTTCCGCATCTCTTATTACAGTCTTTGGTTTAAAATCTAGTTTGTCTGATATAAGGATTGCCACCCAGCTTTCTTTTGGTGTCCATTAGCATGGTAAATGGTTTTCCACCCCCTCACTTTCAATCTGGGGGTGTCTTTGGGTCTAAAATGAGTCTCTTGCAGACAGCGTATCGATGGGTCTTGTTTTTTAATCCAGTCTGATAGCCTGTGTCTTTTGATTGGGGCATTGAGCCCATTTACATTCAGGGTAACTATTGAAAGATAGGAATTTAGTGCCATTGTATTGCCTGTAAGGTGACTGTTACTGTATATTGTCTGTGTTCCTTTCTGGTCTATGTTGCTTTTAGGCTCTCTCTTTGCTTAGAGGACCCCTTTCAAGATTTCTTGTAGGGTTGGTTTTGTGTTTGCAAATTCCTTTAGTTTTTGTTTGTCCTGGAAGCTTTTTATCTCTGCTTCTATTTTCAGTGACAGCCTAGCTGGATCTAGTATTCTTGGCTGCATATTTTTCTCATTTAGTGCTCTGAATATATCCTGCCAGTCCTTTCTGGCCTGCCAGGTCTCTGTGGATAGGTCTGTTGCCAATCTAATATTTCTACCATTGTAGGTTACATATCTCTTCTCCCAAGCTGCTTTCAGGATTTTCTCTTTGTCTCTGAGACTTGTAAGTGTTACTATTAGATGTTGGGGTGTTGACCTATTTTTATTGATTATGAGAGGGGTTCTCTGTGCCTCCTGGATTTTGATGCCTGTTTCCTTCCCCAAATTAGGGAAGTTCTCTGCTATAATTTGCTCCAATATACCTTCTGCCCCTCTCTCTCTTCTTCTTCTGGGATCCCAATTATTCTAATGTTGTTTTGTCTTATGGTATCACTTATCTCTCGAATTCTGCCCTCATGATCCAGTAGTTGTTTAACTCTCTTTTTCTCAGCTTCTTTATTTTCCATCATTTGGTCTTCTATATCACTTATTCCCTCTCTGCCTCATTTATCCTAGCAGTTAGCGCCCCCATTTTTTAATTGCACCTCATTAATAGCCTTTTTGATTTCGACTTGGTTCGATTTTAGTTCTTTTATTTCTCCAGAAAGGGTTTCTCTAATAACTTCCATGCTTTTTTCAAGCCCAGCTAGTATCTTCATAGTGATGATTCTGAACTCTAGATCCGACATCGTACTAATGTCCATATTGAGTAGGTCCCTGGCAGTTGGTACTACCTCTTGTTCTTTTTGTTGAGGTGAGCGGTGACTGTTACTGGGGTTAGATTGCATCTTGCAATTCCTATTAAAGTTTACTACAAATAATGTGAGAATTTATTTTTATATTTAGGACAATTATTATTATTAATTACCAGTCAGAGCTGTGGCCAATTTTTTTAAATGAAATTTCACAATTTTCCTAAAAAGGAAACTTGAATATTACCAAATGCAGTGCAGAAACCTCAAACCTATTAAGATTTTACATTTACTGAAGTGCTTTCTCAAATTATTTTTGTAGGTAACTCATCTCCTTTGATTTTTGATGTCAATTTCCCTGCAGAAAGAGAAAAATAATTAGGTTTGCTTGTAATACAGTTATTAGGTCAAATATGGTCAAATATTCCTATGTTTAAATTGAGAAACAAAGATGTTCCTCAATTTAACATAGGACTCTGAAGCTGAGGTCTTTGTGAGCAAAGGTTAGACTCCCAGGAGTCCTTTGTTTGCTGGGTCCTCCCAAGTTTGATATTGGTCTCTCTCTGCAACCCTTGATTCCAACTACATGCCCATATCAGTTTCACCACATTGGCTAAAATGAGTAGTCAATTCAGAGTGTAATGAAAGATAAGGGAAACTATATAACCAACTAGTATTAAAAATTATTAGCTAACATAGATTGAGTGCTCATAGTGTAACTGACTGACACTGTGCTAAATGTTTTGTTTGTTAAACTTTATTTCTCACAATAAACCAGTGAGGTAGGTGAAATTCTTACCATTTTACAGATGAAACTGAGACTCAAAAAATCTTACAGTTTTTCTATGATCATACTGCTGGTAAGTGATGGATCTTTAATTTGAATACAGAGATCATTTGCTTAATGTTTGTGAAGAATTTGCTATTGTCAAGGGTACTATGTTTTTATTTTTTTAGAAATTGAAAAAATAGCTCAACTATATATCCTACATTAATATTTTAAAATGTTCTCAAGTTAGAAAGAAATAATAAGGACCTATGATGCTTTGGAGAACTTTATCTGATTCAAGCAAAGGGACAGGACTAATGAACACATGACAGACCTCTCTTAGTGATTCTAACTTTGAAGATCAGCTAAATGAGTCTCTGGCCTCAGGAAAACACAAAGCAGGAAAAGAGAAAATTTTCAGAGAGCAGACTAAGTAGAAAAGTAAGAGGCTTATACCATGACTAAATTAGTTGATATTTTTTGGTATTGAATGAGTTGAAAAATTGATTATCATCCTCATTCTACTGTGCATCTAGTCAGTTCCAGACCAACTAGCTCAAAACTCTCTGTATTCTCTCTCTGATGTGTGTGATTGGACATCCTGTGCCCTTGGAACATATTAACTTCTGCCCTGTGATTCCTTGACTTATTCAAGGAATAATTATTTAGTTGCTCTTTTCCTCCCTGCCTTACCTTTATTATTTATTTCTAGTATCTATCCTTAAAGGTTTTGAAAGAATGCATCAACCAGTGGGCTGTGTGTCTGGTACAAAAAAGATAGGTCTGACAGATGATTCAAATATTTAGGAGAACCAATCAACCAAATAACAAATCAATAAATTGTGGTACCAGTGACTTCCACTAATAAGCCAGAATGATTTCATGTGGCTCCCCTTGCCCATTCTAATGATCCCAACAGAAAATTCTGATTCTGACATTGGCTGTGAACAGAACAGTTATAAACGGAGTAGTTTTCATTTCTTAATATATGTTAATAGATTTTTAAAAATTTATTATTATTTTATTGTGGTAAAATAACATAAAATTTATCATTTTTAAGTGTACAATTCAATGGTATTAAGTACATTCATATTGTTGTGCAATTATCCCCACTATCCCTCTCCAGAACTTTCAAATCATCCCAAACTGAAACTCTGTATCCCTTAAACAGTAACTCCCCATTACCCTATCTCATCAGCCCCTGGTATTCTTTTTTTTTTTTTTTTTTTTAGAGAAGGAGAGGGCAAGTGGAAGGGACAGAGAGAGAGGTGGAGGGAGAGGGAGAGAGAGAATCTTAAGTAGGCTCCAGGCTCAGCGCAGAACCTGATACAGGGCTGCATCCCAGGACCCAGAGATCATGACCTGAGCTGAAATCAAGAGTCAGACACTTAACCGACTGAGCCACCCAGGCGCCCCTCCTGGTATTTTTTATTTTACTTTCTGTCTATGAATTTGACTATTCTGGGTACCTCATATAAATGAAATGATATATTTATCCTTTTGTGTTTGGCTTATTTCATTAGCATAATGTTTTCAAGGTTCATTCATGTAGAATGTAGCAGAATTGTTAATACATATTCTAACTGCACCAAGATTTCCCATCTGGCTCATCTGAAAATGTAACCATTGCTAAAAAGATACTTTTCCTGACTCAAAGGATTAAGAAGATAAACACGATTTCTGGTTTTAAATAGCTATATTTACTAGGTTACTTCACCACATTTTAAAAACATTCTTATAATAATAAATTTCTGAAAAACTACATAGTGATTTATTTAATTGTCTAAACTCTCTGGAGGAGGAAGTTTCAGAATGCCTATTTTTATAAAAGTGGTCATAGGTCTCTGTCTGAAATTAGGATATTTTTCATCATAAATGTTGTGATCTATAGGCTATAACTTTAAACTTGCTCCTTTTTGTCAACTTTAAGAACAAATTCTTGGCATGATGTGATACCATTCCAACATCTAGTAAAAACAGATGATTTCTTTTATTAAAACAAAGGGAGTAAGACTGAGATGCTTTAAGTTTTTGCTTGCTTTTAAAATATCTATCATCAGGGGCACCTGGGTGGCTCAGTCGGTTAAGCGTCTGCCTTCAGCTCAGGTCATGATCCCAGGGTCCCCGCATCAGGCTCCCTGCTCCGCGGGAAGCCTGCTTCTCCCTCTCCCACTCCCCCTGCTTGTGTTCCCTCTCTCGCTGTCTCTCTCTGTCAAATAAATAAATAAAATCTTAAAAATAAAATAAAATACCTATCATCCGAATATTTGATTATATGCCTAAAATCTGACAGTAGACCATGCAAAAAGCCACAATTTAATTAATATATTCATTTTTTAATATAGCATGCACATAAAATCATTGAGACTATGCATTTTATCTGCTACTATTTTTGTATTCTCCTGACATGACATGTAAGTTATTGAATAAATGTATTTTAATTGGCCATTTGACTTGATGAATGAAGTTCTGTCACATTGCATTTTGCACAGCTTTTCACATAATCATCTTATTCACTAGATCTATTCAACTGATGTTACCAACCACCTGTACTATGTCACTTTCCTGTTCCAGAAAATTAAAATGCAATTGTAAAGAAGATGGAAATGGACTTTGTCTTCACAGAAATTTATTAACGACTGGGGAAAATAGAAAAATGATAGGCAATTGTAATATACAGTGAGACATATATTGTGATAAGTCCAGAGGGCTAGCAGGTACATAGAAGAGCGTACAATAAACACATTGTAGACTCTAAGAAGAATATATGCTTGGGCGCCTGGGTAGCTCAGTTGGTTGCGCGACTGCCTTCGGCTCAGGTCATGATCCTGGAGTCCCGGGATTGAGTCCCGCATCGGGCTCCCTGCTTGGCGGGGAGTCTGCTTCTCCCTCTGACCCTCCCCACTCTCATGTGCTCTCTCTCTAATAAATAAATAAAATCTTAAAAAAAAAAAAAGAATATATGCTTAAGACGAAGACCATGCCATCCTTGCTTTGCGGTGAGCCAGAGGAGTACCTATGAGCAGACCAAGACAGTCTTCAAAAAGTGGCTACCAATCTCATTCAGGGACAAATGAATCATTAATGGCCCAAAGTTCTTTTTCTTAACTAAATTATGGTTACTGTAACTTGAGATTTGAGCCTAAAGAATTAAGGCAGTAATACCAGGCACCCACAAAAAGCACCAGCTACTTAGATCAGGCACTGCAACTTTTAAGTGAACGCATAAAACTATTTGCAAAATGTACTCCAAGGAAAGTTGTATGGCAATTATATTAAAATCACTTGAAATTTGGTGAGTATTCACTAAAGATGATCACTTTAGCTGTAGAATGCTTGCTATGTTGTCTTTCCAGTAAGAGTTAACTAGTCAGGTTTATTATATATAATCCTTAATATATAATGAAGTTATTATATATAAGTTGTATATTGTATATTTAAGCTACTTCTGATTTAAGATTCGGAAACAATGCAAATTACATCTCATATTGGTAGGAGTGTTAAGTGTGTGTGTGTTTCAAAAGACTAACCAGATCATTAAGACATTAATTGTAAAAGGCAGAAAAGTGGAAAGAAATGTGTCAACACTAGTCAGCCCCACAATATTTTTAATGGTCTCCGTCAGAGGGACCATCCCCTCTGTTCTCTTTTTCTGTGTGTGTTACAGGCAGGTTCTATATAAACATAAAGCCCCATTCTAAGAATGTGAACTGCTGGAGTACTTCAGTATACAATATGAACATTGTCCTTGGAAGATAAATTTTGAACAAATAATCAAACATTTGATGACTAATATAAGGACAAATTCAGAATTCTTTGTGGAAAAAAAAAAGACCTCCAAAATCCCCACTACGGAGACAGTAAAGGATTTTTTTACATCAATGTATAAAGAGTAGGAGAACAAGAGAGTCAACAGCAGCTAAGAATTCAACAAGATTTTGAAAGATGAATATCAGATGGATGAAAATAAACGATAAGAGAAAAAAATAATTAAAACTAAGCATCTGGGGTGCCTGGCTGGCTCATTGTTTTCTTTGACACATTGCAATTAATTTATTGATAAAAAACAAGTCCCTTCTATCCTAAATATATATATTTTTTATATTTTTCTAGGATACTGTTCAGGCATACTTTTAGGTATTCTCAGATACTTTCAAATGCGTTTTAAGATCATTTTAACCAATTCTTTTTATATATGTGCATACATACATATATATATTTATAAAATATTATATCTAATGAGCTCATATGTATCTATCATAATTCACAAGATGTGTACAGTACATGAATGTGTGCAAATTAAGAATGGAAACTGAGAAAATGAGATCAACTTCTGTTTGGGGTTGGTTATGTTAGAGTTCTGTCTCCTAACTCTTCATGCTAAGGAATAACACAGTATCTTTAATTGCTTATTAACATAAAATACTGAATTTAAGATACATAAAATGGAGTAGTTCCTATGATGTTGTACAAGCATAACCCCTGATGATATGAGCATTTTTTTAGCATTTATAATCTGATACCTAAAGAAATATAGTTGTATGCTTTTTAAATATTGAAACAAATTTAAAATATAAATACATGTTTATTGTTAAACTCAAATATGAATCAGATTGCTTTGTGGTTGCTTTCCTCCCAGATGCTTAGTTTGTTTGTTTTGAAAGATTTTATTTTTAAGCAATCTCTACACTCAATGTGGGGCTTGAATTCACAACCCCAAGATCAAGAACTGCATGCTTCACTGACTGAGCCAGACAGGTATGCCCAGATGCTTAGCTTTAATTATTTTTCTCTTATCTTTTATTTTCATCCATCTGATATTCGGCTTTCAAAATCTTGTTGAATTTTTATCTGCTGTTGCTTCTCTTGTTCTCCTAGTCTTTATAGGTTGATGTAAAAAAAAAAAATCCTTTACTATCTCTGTGAATTTTGGAGGCAGTAGACCTGTGTTCATTCTCCTATGTCTAACCAGAATCTTCTTTCATTATTTTAATTATTGTTTTTTTTCTTCCATTTATTTTACTCCTCCCAGAACAGAATAATCATAAGATCTAGAGTATCTGGGCTTCAAGACTCTTACCAGTTTCTTTGTCCATTTAGTTTCTCCATATTACATCTGCTCACATCAGTATTTTAGTTTACCTGTATTCATTCTTCTTCCTACTTAATTTGTTTTCTTTTAAAATTAAAAATATGATTTTGGTTCCAGAAAGTCCTTTTTACCTGTAAGGTAGTTTCCTTAAGACTTCTCACTACTTTTATTTTATTTTTTTCTGTCTTTTT
Source organism: Mirounga leonina (assembly GCF_011800145.1). Classification (NCBI taxonomy): domain Eukaryota; kingdom Metazoa; phylum Chordata; class Mammalia; order Carnivora; family Phocidae; genus Mirounga; species Mirounga leonina. Next base: position 45,938,893 of record NW_023270377.1, on the reverse strand, counting down.
CTCCCCTACCCCTTTCTTCTAATTTAACAGAAACTATCTATTGAAAGAAGAAGCCACCACTGAGGATGTTAAACACAAAGTTGATTTTATCGCTTGCTAATTCAGAGAGAGCTGTAGTTGTAGAACACAATCTCTCTGAAGGAAGCATTAAGGCATATGCACATGTGCATTGATCACTTGGGTCAACGGTTCCTTGTTTCTATGGCCGAAGGACAGTCAGTCTTTTCCTAGGAGAATAGAAACCTTTTATTCTAACTCTTTAGTCATTGTGTATTTCTTCCAGACCCATGTAGGTCAGATCAGTGGACTAGCAGGTAGTAAAATACAAAGGGGGAGTAGGCTGGCAAGCCAAGCCATTTCCACTGAGGCACTGGCTAGGTCCTCTTAGTTTTGTTTTGTTTTTTTCAGGTCCCCTTAGTTCTTGAGATTTTTTTGGGTGTGAATAGTGAGAAGCCATTATCTCCTCAATTTTTAAATTGTTCCTGATTCAGTAAGATCATTAAAAAATGTTACAGTTACAGATTCCTTGTGTATTTTCATATCACAACCCTTTTCCCAAATAGGTAAAGGTTCTTCCAAAACATGATTTTTAATGATTGTAGGATTGATTGATTTCTCTTTTCTGTCATCACTTTAATTTTTCTAGAATCTCATTAGTAGAAAAAATGTTGTTGGCATTTGTTCTAAATAGAAGAACTGTTTCCTCTTCACGTTATTAACATCTGTGATCATTCAAATTTCAGTTTTAGCTGAACTAATTAATTAACTTAGAGAAATTAACAGAAGTAAATGTGACTGGATTGTTTTGAATATCCTTTATCCATACGTAATTATGGATGTATATGTGTATATATCCAAAGAGAGAAAGTGAGAGAGAAATATTTGATATGATTCTTAAAAATCATTTTATAACTATAATACCTTAAATACTTGCTATGTATCAGAATTATGGGTTAATTTATTGGATAAGGCATTAATGACTGCATGGAATTAGGATGACCAATTCTTTTACTAAGCTTGATGGGGATATTATTGATAGTTTAGCAATTATTATACAGTATGCATCATTTAAAATAGCTTGCATTTAATGCAGCATAGTTTCCAGTCACACTGTTATCATAACAATAATAAACCTACTGGCACAAGCTAAGAAGGGTTTTATCATTATAGTGCTCTTTCTGAGCACGGGGGCGGGGGTTAAATAAACCAATTTATGACTTATTTATTAAATCAGGGGTCAGCAAACAATAGCCCATGGGCTAAATCTGGCCTGCTGCCTGTTTTTGTTAATAAAGCTTTATTGGAATACAGCCATGCTCATTTATTTAAATATTGTCTATGGCCACTTTCATGCTACAATGGTGGATTTGAGTAGTTCCAACAGAGACCATATTGCTCACAAAGCCAAAATACTCACTTTCTGGCTCTTTACAAAAACATATTTGCTGATCCCTGTATTAAATTGCTGATGTTAGCCTTGTAAAAGATCTATTACTTTGATTTACCTTTTGAAATTTCTTTAGGCATTTATAATTTTGACACAAAACACATTTATGTTGATAGCCATGTGTCAGTAAGATGCTGCTTATTAATTGCACTACTAGGTATTTACCCAAAGGATACAAACACAGTGATCCAAAGGGGCACCTGAACCAACAATGTTTATTAGCAGCAATGTCCATAATAGTCAAACTATGGAAAGAGCCCAGATGTGCATCGACAGATGAATTGATAAAGAAGATGGGGTATATATATATATATATACAATGGAGTATTACTCAGCCATCAAAAAAAATGAAGTCTTACCATTTGTAACAACATGGGTGGAACTAGAGGCTATTATGCTAAGCGAAATAAGTCAATTGGAGAAAGACAAATATCATGATTTCACTCATATGTGGAATTTAAGAAACAAAACAGGATCATAGGTGAAGGGAGGGAAAAATAAAACGAGATGAAATCAGAGAGGGAGACAAACCATAAGAGACACTTCACAAACAGGGTTGCTGGAAGGGAGGTGGGTGGGGGTTGAGGTAACTGGGTGATGGGCATTAAGGAGGGCACTTGATGTAATGAGCACTGGGTGTTACATGCAACTGATGAATCACTGAACTCTACCTCTGAAACTATTAATACACTATATGTTAATTAACTGAATTTAAATAAAATAAACTTATAAAAATAAATAAATAAATAAAAACACTTCTATCTTTAGCAAAGAAGATGTCAGTTGAAAGATGCTTTCTACACAGTGTTGTGTCATTGAGATTAGTTAGAATATGACACTTTCCTTACAATGACAGCCATACATATGAAAACACATCTATCTTCATGAAAGAAGATGTTAATCAAGAAGCAGATTCTAAAAAACTTTGTCTCCTTGACTTACATAGATGGCACTTTCCTTTTGCTTCCACACATGCATTTGAAAATGCTTCTATCTTCATCAAAGAAGGCGTTAGTTGAAAGATGCTTTCTACACAGTGCAATTTCATTGATTGTAGTATATGACACTCTCCTTAAAATTCCTGTCACACATTTGAAAAAACAACTATCTTCATTAAAGAAAATGTTTGTAAAAAAAAAAAAATGTTGCTTATTATTTTTATGTTCAGCTGCTAAGTTTATCAAAGGACTTGTTAAAAAACCCTGAAGTTCACATCTTCTGCTCTATTATCATTCTAAGAATAGTCATCATGGTTTAATTTGGAAGTGATATATCTGTTGACTATCATAAGCCAATAGCAATTTGTTTTTAAATTTTTTTCTTTTTAAAATGTTTTTATTTCAAATACAGTTGATTTTTTGTTTTTGAAATGTTTTTAATTTGAATACAGTTGATACACAATGTTACATTAGTTTTGGGTGTAAAACAGTGATTTGACGAGTTTATGCATTATGCTGTGTTCACCACAGGTGTAGCTACCACCTGTCCTGTTACACTGCTATTACAATATCGCTGACTGTATTTCTTACACTGCGTCTTTTATTCCTGCGACTTACTCATTGCATAACTGGAAGCCTGTATCTCCCTCTTCCTTTCACCCATTGTGCCCAAGCCCTTACCTGCCCTCCCCTCTGGCCACCATCAGGCAAAACATTATTGTTCTCTGTGCCAATAGCAATTTGAATATTACATTCATTCACAATTTTACTTGAAAAAATTATTGACAATTTCAAAACATTATTGGAGGCCATATAATTTAGTATTTAAGAACTATAAATCAGGTAAATTTGTAGTCTAGTCTATCCTGATAAAATGTATACTTTAAGTGCAAATTACCTCATATGTGATTTTTAAATAAAGAATGATTCAGTAGAAAAAGAAATTCCACTGGTTCAAATGCAGTTTTTTCCATCATATCGATTTTTGGTCATCAAATAATAGCAGCAGAATGCAAATTATGTTAATGCAGAATTCTGTTTCATTTATTAAAGGAATGAGTAATACTGTACTATGAAAGACTGTATTGTATACAATACCTGTTTGCCCCAGATTCTTCCTCTTGGTGACATGCTTTGTCTTGGTGCATTTTCCCCTCATCTTTATAACACAGCAGTCTCAATCATTCCTTATGCCATCTCCCATCAAAGTATGTTTTACTTTTTTAAGTATGGTTACTACTGATGTTTATCACTTTTGCACCACTATAAAGCCAAAAAATCATTAAGTTGAAACTTTATAAGTCGAGGACCACCTGTACTTTGAAAAACTAAATTATAAAAGGGGCACCTGGGTGGCTCAGTCTGTTAAGCATCCGCCTTCATCTCAGGTCCTGATCTTAGGGTCCTATGATCAAGCCCCATGTTGGGCTCCCTGCTTCTCCCTCTCACTCTGCTCATTCTCTCTCTCTCAAATAAATAAATAAAATCTTTAAAAAAAAGAAAAGTAAATTACAGCTGACAGATTGGGGAAGATCAAAATTTGGCAGCTAGTTTACCTTTTTTTTCTCCTTTCATCCTCCTTAACTGGAGAATGAAACCTATTGTGGTGTACTTTAATAGCTTTAGTGTTACAACTCAGTACCAACATTCTTTTCCTGTTGTGTAACTTGTGGTTTTTTTGACAAATCTTAAACAACTGGCCCTGGGGACATAGGTATGGTTGTTGCAGTGTGCATCTGAGCCAGGTAAAAAGAATCAACAATGTAACTTTCTGTTTGGAAGAACATAAAGGGGAGCCCTGGGAACTGAAAAGTACTCAGGAGATCATGGAGAGGAAGGAATTTGAGAAAGTGATCCCCAAAAGTTGTATATACACTCCTGAGCTCACTCCTGAGGTATGCATGCATAGATCTGATCCTGAGCATACCAAAGATTTTAAGAACTAAACAAACAGACCATGGACTGGGCTCCCCCTTACCCCATGCTGACCATTGGGTAGTGCACATGAGGGAGAAATACTAATAGCACAACGAAGGTTTTGAAAATTGAACTGACACTGGACTTACCACAGAATGTAGATTGGAACTTAATTGGGTCAGTTGTCTGCTAAAACAAAATTTCAACATTCTCCATAGGATTTAAATAAGACCTGGATTCTCATAACGTAATGTTCAAAATGTCCAGGATGTAATCCAAAGTTATGTAACATACAAAGAGCCAGGGAAATCTCAACTTGCGTGGGAAAGAGACTCCAATGCCAAGATGACACAGATGTGGAATTATGTGACAAAGACTTTATAGCAGTTATTTAAAAATGCTAAATCATGAGAGCTCTTGAAACTAATAGAAAATTAGTCTCAGTGAAGAAATGTAAGAGTTAAAGGAGCCTAGATGGAAATTTTAGAATTTTAGAAAAAAGCACAATAATTGAAACAAAAAATTTACTGGATAGGCTCAATAGCAGAGATGACAGGGGAGAGAGTCAGTCAGCTTGAAGATAGAGCAATAGAAATTGCCAATATAATGGAGAGAAAAATACTGGAAAAAACTGAACAGAGGCTCAGGGAGCTGTGGAACAATACCCAAAGGTCAAGTGTTCATGTCCTCAGTATCTCAAGAGGGAAAGCAGGAAGAGTATGGTGCTGAAAAATATTTGAAGAAATAATAGCTGAAAACTTCCCAAATGTGGTAAAACTCAGTGAATCCCAAACAGGCTAAATACAATGAAGTCTATTCCAAGAAACAAACATCTGAAATGACAAAACAACTTGAAAGCAGCCAGGGGAAAAATATGCTTTACCTATAGGGAAACCAAGACTTGATTGACAGCATATTTCTCATCAGAAACCATGAAGGTCAAAAAAAAAAAAGTTGAATGATATAGTTCAAATGCTTTAAAAACTCCAAAACCAGAACCAAAAAACTGTCACCTCAGAATTTACTGAAATAAACTTCTGAAATGAAGGTAAAATAAAGTCATTCTCAGATGAAGGAAAACTAAGAGAATTTGTTGACAGCAGATTTGCTCTGAAAGAATTTGCTTTCCATTTGTACTAAGCAGTTAATATTCATTGGCAACAGCATATCTGGTGGATCAAACAATACTGTCCTACTCAAAATAAGAGAGCTTCAAGAGAATTAGGAGTTGTGCTAAAAGTAATCAGCTAGGTGGATTTGGTGAGGAAAGACATATTGATGTAAAAGAACTCCTAGCATGAATATGGGGTCTTGAGGACATCTTATTCCAACAGGAATATGTCTGGTTTTTATGGCAGCCAAGCATTTACAGTACTACATGATACTGCTCTATAGTATAATACAGGAATCATAGATAAAATTAATATTATAGAAGCTAACAAACTTCTGATAATATTATTGATGATCAAATATATTGGGAGATTGAATTAAAGACTACAGAACAATTTTCCTATGGAAGTGAATTGGCTTGAAGAGGATTAAGGCTTGATTAGTAATAGATTGATGATTATATTTTTTAATCTTCAATAGATATATACTATGAAATACAGATAGCTGTAGATCAGGAAGGCAAAAAGACTCCGTAAAGTTAGTAAAATATTGACAAAGTCTGTGCTGGCATCATTGGATGGTTCAGCTGCCTGTTTATATCCATACCAACCCTCCACTGATTATTACAAATGCTTGGAATCTGTATGTACATTATGATTGTTCATAAGATGTTTGATATGTGATGATATAAGGTACATATTACTATCAAACTAAGAGTGGTTGTTTTGTCATAAAAAGGCCTTGATCACAGGCCAGTAGGGTGGACTATGCTGGGAGAGTTAATTCCAACAGCTTAGAATTATCCTGAGTTTTTCTACTGAAATAAGAATCACACCTCTGCTGTCCTGACCCCAGGTTGAGGCATGAAACATATGGATTTGTACTGCTTTGTAACCATGGGTTTGAGAGGAATTGTATCAGTTTGTCAGCATGATTTACTGATAACATTGGAACTGATGATTTGCATCTGGTCTCAGTGTGCTCCTGTAGGCTCTGCTGTTGTGGCCGGTTATATAAGAATATACCTACATGGGGTGCCTGGGTGGCTCAGTAGTTAAGTGTCTGCCTTAGGCTCAGGTCATGATCCCAGGGTCCTGGGATCGAGCCCCACATCGGGCTCCCTGCTCAGCGGGAAGCCTGCTTCTCCCTCTCCCGCTCCCCCTGCTTGTGTTCCTTCTCTCGCTGTGTCTCTCTCTGTCAAAAAATAAATAAAATCTTAAAAAAAAAAAAAAGACAACAACAAAAGGACAGCAGAGAGAGAGAAGTAATAAAGATAAAAGGAGGAATCAGAAACAAAGAATACAAATAATAAACACATTCAAGTTATTTGAAAAAACAAAACAATAAATAGTTAGTTAACCTAATAAAATAAAACTAATCTGAAAAGAGATTAAAAAAGTAAAGATGGCATCCTCATATGAGCAATTTCCATGTTCCTTCTACTCTGAAAATTAATCCATCTGCTCCTTCAGAGTATGTGGAGATGGCTACGAGATGACTGCCTGAGTATTGATTGGGCCATGGGAGACTTCTGAAAGACAGAGCCAGCCCAAGGCTTGAGCTAAGACTAAAACAGATCCCAAAGCATGCCAGTCTACTCAGAAGACATTGGGGAGAAGCTGAACAGTGGAGTGAGGCCTCCTATGCATGAGATTACAAAATAGGCATTCAGAGAAACTGCACTGCTGGACGTAACAGAAAACAATTTGAGCAACATCTTCCCCCCAACCCTTGCTCCCCAACCACAAAACAAAAACAAAAACAGCTTTAATAAAATTCAGGTACAGCAGAAAAAAGGGCTCTCAAGAACTTTTTTTAAAGCAGTATTTTTGAAGCAAATTAACCTGTAGATGATTAAAGCTGAGATCCAATATAGTGACAGTAGTAGTCCAAAGCACAGAGAAAACTTATGAGCAAAAAACCCAAATGGAATAGGGGAGCCTGACTGGCTCAGTCATTTAGAGCATGTGACTCTTGATCTCAGGGTCATGAGTTCAAGCCCCCCATTGGGCATAAAGATTATTTTAAAAAATCTGAATAAAATAATAAACAGTAAAATAAAGAGTATAAAATAAAACAATAGTAAGTAATAAACATAAAATGTAAATAGGGCTCCATGAATAGAAATGGAAACAGTTGTAGGAGGGACAATAATTTAAAAATTAATAGAAGAAAATTTCATTCAGTGGAGGAAGGACAAATATCTACATTTTCAATGATAAATGTTACCCACTTAGGGTTAAGTGGTGTTAAAAGTTTCATAGTAAAAAAGAATAAAAATAAATCAGAACAGTTCCTCATCTGCAGCCCTGGCTGTTAAGACAACTGAGAAAAGAATTAGAGCTCAACCAAAGCCAAGGTTACATTTATCTGCCAGACAAAAGAAAGATATTGGAGAATATAAAAATATTTAGTGTATGGATCATACATACATATAAATCATGAGATCATGTGAAGCAAAGTACAGAGGGATTAACTAATTAAACAACAAATGAGTCAAAACAGTCTTATCATCATGGGTGAAGGAATGAGCAAGAGAAACACATGGTAGATGATGAATGGTATACGCATGTATATAGTTACAACTGAATGTTATGTATTGAGAATGCGTAATATAAGTCCAAATAAGCATCCTTGAAATGGAGGGGACATGCTGCAAAGAATACTGTAATACTATTCCAGAAAGAATAGTGATAAAAAAAGGTAAAGTAAAAAAGTATTCTAAGAGTTTCTTCTTATTGAGGTGTAGCAAGTAGGAAGTTCTGAAAAAAGAGTTTGTTAGTGGGGGCGCCTGGGTGGCTCAGTCATTAAGCGTCTGCCTTCAGCTCAGGTCATGATCCCAGGGTCCTGAGATCGAGCCCCGCATCAGGTTCCCCGCTCTGCGGGAAGCCTGCTTCTCCCTCTCCCACTCCCCCTGTTTGTGTTCCCTCTCTCGCTGTGTCTCTCTCTGGCAAATAAATAAATAAAATCTTAATAAAAAAAAAAGAGTTTGTTAGTGTGGGAAATTGGCATTTTTTTTCTTTCAGATAATAATACAAAAAATATGCTTCTGCCTATGATGCTAGGAAAAAGAAAGGGAGAGAACCAATAAATGTATAATAACCTAATTAAATAGCATTTAAAAAGGACAAAGGAAATAAGCAGCAATTAGATAAATCAACAAAATTAAGGAGAAGGAAAACAAGAACATAATAAAGAACAATAGGAAATAAAGTATAATGGATGGACTAGAATGCATATGTATTACTCATTATGCTATATATAAATGAATTGAATTTACCAATTAAAAGACAGATTGACTCAAAAAGCAAAACTCACATATGATATTTCTAAGAAAAAAAATTAAGTGATAAGGGGATGACCAAAGAGATGATAGACACATAAGCAAAAGTAAATCAGTAATGCCTGTATTAATATGAGAAAGGGTATAACTTGTCTATAAAGGCAATAAATAGGGATAGAGATGGACATAATATCATAATGAAGGATGTGGTTTATGAAAAACATAATAATAAACCTAGAATACAGAAAAAATAGCAGGTAAAGATAAAAATCAATACATTTAGGAATAAAAGGATAAATTTATAAAACAATTATATTGAGAGAATTTTGTTACAGTTTTTGATACTTAGACATGACTAGTACACAAATATAAGCAAGAAAATTTAAATTATTTTAAAAACTTGGCTTAATAATTTTATAAGATCTCTAAATCTCTAGACATTACGGTTTTTTTCCATTTTTCTACTGGCTGACCAAAAATTGATCATGTATGGCTATAAGAATGTATTTTATGAAGAGTTTTATTAGATAATTTCTCTGATCATATTAATATCAAAGTTAGAAATAAATGTTATTGAAATAGTAACTACTTGAAAATTAATAATCACTTTCCTAAGTAGTCTGTACATAAAAAAGGAAAATTTCAAAATCATAAATGATCTAGTAAACAAGAAAGAAAAAAATACTTTGTATTTGATACTTTGTATCAAAGCCCAGCAAAGAAACTCACTTACATTAGAAACACACATGCAGGCCAATCCAAAGAAAACTAGAAGGAAGAAGTTAATAAAGTTAAAAGTAGAAATTAATGAAATAAAAAACAAAGAAAATCAAGAATAAAGATTAAGTTCATCCAATAGCTTGTTTTTTGAGGAAGCCAACAAAGTAGATGAACCTCTTAGAAATCTGGAGGAAAAGCAAGAATGAGGAAAGGTAAATAGCCAAAGAATCTGAAGTTATTAAAAGGATTTTAAGACAGTACAACATATAAATCTATGGGGAAATTTTGAAAATCATGAAGTTAATTGCTTGCTACCAAGATACAAGCTAACAAAGAATTGAAAATCTTGAATGAACAAATTAATGCTGACAAGATTAGAAGATTGCTTAATCTACCATTGGAAGTGGAAAGAGGACCAGGTGGTTCTACTAACTTTTAAGGAATAGGGAATTGCAATATTAAGCCATTTAAAACCCCAGAAAAATCTGGAACTCTCCCTAATCCATTTATAATGTCAACATGTTTTATATGTTACCTTATATACCTTCTGTATATATGTATTTTACATATGATATATATACATCTTATCTTATGGCTATATTAGCTAAAAAAGTATTTGATAAAATTAACAGCTATTCCTAAATAAAGTGAGAATAATATGAAACAAATAATTTTAATAGAAGCTATCCTGCACAATCTATAGCAAATAGTATTCTAATTGGCAAAACATTAAGCCATTTAAATAACAATAAAAACTACAAAGAAGCTCTTGATGTAGACTTTATCATTCATATTTATTCTGAAGATACTAGCAAATTCATTGAGAAAAGAAAAATGATTTGTACAGACTTTGGCAAAGAAGGGCTGAAACTGTTTTTATTTGCTGATGATACATTTCATAACAAGAAAACATACGAGCCTCTAGTTAAAAAATAAAGATAATTTAGAGGCACCTGGGTGGCTCAGTCACTTCAGAGTCTAACTCTTAGTTTTGGCTCAGGTCATGATCTCACAGGTCCTGAGACTGAGCTTTGTGCTCAGTAGGGAGTCTGCTTCAAGATTCTCTCCCTCTGCCCCTCCCCCCATTTGTGTGCTCTCTCTCTTTATTTCTCTCTATAATAAATAAATCTTTAAAAAAAGTTAAATTAAAATAATTTGGTGTGGTAACTGCACATAAATATACAAAATATAGATTTTCTCTATAATATGATAAACACAGGGCAAAAAGTTTTCATTCACACTAGCAAAAACTTATAAAATACTTATGAATGAATTTAAAAATAAGGGCAGGACACATAAAAATCATAAAATTTAATTAGAGAGCATAAAGTGAGATTTGAGAAAATGGGAAGACATAAAAAAGGCTATCCAAGTAAAATATCATCCACGTTTTTACACATTTAATATCATAAAATACCAATTCTCCCATAATTAATTAATTTTCACACTTAATCCAATTCCAAATAAAGTTCACTATTTATATATATATAAAATGTCTAGATATAACATATATAAGAGCTCATTAGATGCTGCGTGACCACTCTGCCTTAGGAATGCCGCTGGGAGTTGCCTTCCCCAAAGCTTTCTTAGCCCAAACAACCGCCCTGTGATCTAAGAGATGTATGCATTGTCTCTTAGATTATGTTTAGCAGAACTCGTACTCAGATTAGCATATCGTATCTTTCCCATAAACAGATCCTCCTAGTTCAGTAAGACCCCTTGTCATACATCATGTGCTTAAGAAACAGTGGTAAAGATGTATGATTATCCCGAAGGACCAATAAAAGCGGGAGCAAAGAAGGGCACAGGGTCTTCGCCTCTGAGCATTGACCCCCTTGACTTCTCCTCTCTTTCACAGCAAAGTTTGGAGTAATCTTTCATCCGTCAGTACAGGGATTCCCGGCATCTGAATACAACAAGAAGTGGGGATTTATAGCCCAGAATCAGGGCAAGGGGGTTGTGGTCAACGAAAAACTACCAAGAGGAAAGATGTCAAGGGTAAGATGACTATTAGTAAACCAACTTAAAGACCAGATCCTTACTGAAGGCTGGCCAGGTTGATCAGATATCAAGTGTGGGGATGAAGAATTTAAGCAGATATCAATGGCGGGGCAGGGGATGGGGGGGAGGGTCTCTCTAAACTGACTTAGCAGGATTCTTGCTAAAATTGGGCTATGTAGGCCCAACAAGAATGGGGGCCAAGGTTGAGGCCTAGTCCAGGAGAGAGCTCAGAGGAGCCTGTCTAAAGTTTGTTCAAATGAAAACAGTATTTTGGCACGGGTGTAAAAAAACCAAATGATTAAACCAAAATTGATACTAGTATATATTTGAATTTAACACACGACAAAGGTGGTGTTCTAGTTCATGGAAAAATGATAATTATTTAAGTAGTGTTACTATACTGACTATATGGGATATAATGAAATTAAACCTGTATCTTAGATACAAAATTCAATGTAAATCTAAAGCTACAGAAATGCTGCAAGAAAATGTTACTACATGTGCAATTTAAGGATGGGGGAGATGCAGGAGAAGAGTTACTCTCACATATTACTTATGGAAGTATACACTATTACTGCTTTTTTGGGCAAAAGAATTCTTATAACATCTATTACAATCACCTTAACTCAGCGATTCCACTTGTAAGAATCTTTCCCATGGAACATGATAACTTATTTAAAGATAGTATAAATGTTTAATGACACCTTGTACACAGAGGGAAAAAACTAGAAACAAAGTCAATGTCCACTGAAAAAAGAATGGGTAATAAATTAAGCTATAACTCTCTTAATTTTATACAGCAATTTTATAAAATGAGTTAAAGTTATGCAAGTTAACTTGAAGTAATGTTACATGGTAGTTTTAAGTTAAGAAAAGTAACTTCTTATGACCACATTTTAGAAAATGATCAAAAATATCCCTAATTAGAGTAATGTATGGAGTGAAGGTATGTGATTATAACTTTTTTGTGTGTATATACACAGCTGAATATTTGTGTATAATTATATGGACATGGAGAAAATTACACCTATATGTTAGATTGTTAATTTGTGTTATTTGTCCATGTGGGGTGTGTGTGTGTGAGGAGGGGTGGGCAGGAAAAGCTGCTCTGGGTGAAAGGGAGTAGGAGGGGTAGGAATAAGGTCAAACAAAACTAACTAACTAAATAAAAAGATTGTACTCCAGAAATTCACATGTGTTATATTACTCCCTTCATTCATGTAAAGTTAGATATATGTAAATTTTTTAAAATAATTATTAAATTTAAACAATAAAAATGAAAAAAAAATGCCTCTAAGAAGACAATGGTAATATATTCACAGATACTGAGGAAATGGGAAAAAAAATTATGAGAGAATAAGGTTTCCAGTCAGGAGACAGAAAGCACAGTTTTTTGTGTGTGTGCTTTGTTTTTTTAACATTAAAAATGTAATATAAAGAATTGTAGACCAGTTTTGGAGTATTGAAAGTCAACAAAAGGTCACTGAGGTATAGAGAGGTATCAAACACAAGAAACAATTATGGTCCTGGAGCTGGAGGGACACAGGGAAGAACTGAGATGAGCAAACGGTAGAGGCTTGGAGAAGGGGCCCACCAAGGATAAGACCCAGAACTCTTGAGTTGGGGCAAGAGTTGACTGGTGCTGATATCTCTGAGGCGGCCCAATGGGCCTAATTCTTGGAGATTTGGGAAAATTGCACACTGAACCAGCTACCGCTACTTGAACCAACTGTTGCTGCTATGGTAAAAATCTAATATTGTAGTGATGTAGACAGGAACAGGAAAGAATGAAAGGACAAATTTCCTTGGTCTCCTGCAGTTTTCCAGAGACCCTCCAGGAAATTGTCCTTAGTGGCACAGCCCTACAGGTTGTAGAAAGGGGAAATGGGTTTGCCCTGTTCGAGCCCCAACATCATGGAGCAGGGGATAGAATGGCGGGTTTCAAGCTGAGAGACACTAGTTTAATAATCAGCAGACCTACATCAATACATTTGAAAATTGAGATGGAAGACATATTTTGGAAGAAAAACCTAAAAACGTTAAATGTCATTAAGAAATTAAGTTATTAAAGATTAACAATTTGACAATGTAAAAAAATATGTACCCATCTACAAAGTCATACACTACATAAAACCTTCAAAGGACATAAAACCCTGAGGGTCTTTAAGTTGCCCCAAAGCACAGACATAAAAGGAAATTCTCCCCTGCTCCTACCATCCAGCCCAGCCCCATTCATGGCTCTGGTGTCACACTCAGACCCACCCATGCCCTCTCCTGCTCACACACCTTCTGTGGCTCCTTATTACCCTCCGAAGAGTCCTGGCACCTCCCAACCTTATTCAGTCCTGCAAAATCTGCCTCCTTTTCTCCAAGTGACCCTCATATTGCAGCCATACCCCCAAATTATTTTCCAGCTCTTCCTGACTCCGGCTGCCGTAGCGAGAGGGGCCGTCGCCATGTCCGCCCACCTGCAGCGATGGTCGTGTGGAACTGCTACAGCTTCCTGATCAAGAGGAACAAGCTGACCTACAACACTGAGCCCAACAACCTGAAGGCTCACAACTCATTCCGCTACAACGTCTGATTCACCGTAAGACTGTGGGAGTGGAGCGGGCCCCCGACGGTAAAGGCGTGGTGGAGGTCTTGAAGCGGAGATCCGGCCAATGGAAACCCGCCACCTCCTACGCGCGGACCACCATCAACAAGAATGCCTGGCCACCCTCAGCATCCGGCACATGATCCGCAAGAACAAGTACCGCCCAGGTCTGCGCACGGCTGCCATTCACAGAGCCAGCGCCATCCTGTGCCGCTAGAAGCCAGAGAGGAAGCGGGCCCGCCCCACCAAGAGCTCCTGAGCGCCTGCCCCCGCCTCCAAAGCAATAAAGATGTCAACCTCCTCAAACTAACTAACTAACTAACTAACTAACTAACTAACTAACTAACTAACTAAAAATTATTTGGCAAACCACACAGGATCTCTTCCACCTCTGCCCTTTGCCCAAACTGTTTCCCTTGCTTGAAAGACCACCCTTTCTCAAGCACTAGATCCAAAGCCCTTCACCTGGCCTCCAGGAAGCCTTATCTATGCTAGGCAGAGTCTGGCTTTACCCACGGAGTCTTCCAGCCCAGGTTCCTCCTGCTGTTCCACGAAGCTGGAGACCTCTCAGGAGCCCAGTAACACCCAACACAAAGCTGGGTAATGAGGATATCAGAATGAATCAGTAACTTCCTGCATAGTAAACTCCTATGCATCAGTTAAGATTCACTTCAAAAGGCTCTTGGATCAAGATCAGTTTGCAGAAAGTGTTTGAATTCAAATCCAGGCCCCATCATGGCTTTTCTGTGAGACTTTGGATGTGTCCCCTCCTCTTTCAGGGTCCCAGTGTCCCACTTTTACCTTGTGAGTCTTAAAGCCCCCAGCCCCGCTAGGTACTCACTGAGGTGGTCAGCCTGCTGCCTGTTGCATGGCTACGGACACCACCCACTCTTTGTCACACTTGTTCTCCATCGGCAGCACCTTGGCACTGTCCCACGAGTGGGTCTTGATGTGGGTTGACCTTGGAGGAGAGGCATCAACGGGGCAGGTTAGGACTTGGACAATCCAAGCTCCACCCACCCCCTTTCGATTTCCCCCTCACTCACGGGCTCACTCACTCGCTCACCCTTGCTCATCTTCCCCCAGCTCCCTATTGCTCTGTTACTCCTTGAACAGCACAGCATGCTCCTCCCTCCTCCTGGCCTTTGTTGTTCTAGGAACACTCTCCTCTCCCCAGGTGTTTGCTCCAGTTGTTTCCTGATCTGGGAAGTCTCCCTTTCAAGCAGCTTCTCCCAGCCTTCTCTACCGCATAGAAAGAATAATTTCTTCCTCCTCAGCAAATTCAGAACTTTTCTTAAAATTTATCATTACTTCCTGGCAGAAAGTTTAAATGTTTGTATCATTCAACTTATACAAACTGTCCTTAAATTTTCTGCCCCTCCAGATGTTTTTTTTCTTGTATGTTTACAGTTTCATTTTCCACCTACAAAAAAGCAATAATTTTTTCAAAAGAGGAAATTATCCTACCATATTCTAATACCAGGCTCTGAGAAATAAAGCAAAAAAGAAAACCACAGACTAATTTTATTTATGATGAATAGAAGTATCTAGTACCTTCAAAATATATTTTGAATAATTGGAGGGAATTATCTAAAAAAAAAAGTCTTTCATCTGTGTTATCTACATACTAAATGTAAAGTGGATAAATATTTCTTTCTTTGCTGAATGTAGATAGTTCTATAAACTTGTACTAATAATTGGCTAAATGCACTCAGGTTGGATTGATTCACTATCATGTAGGCAATGGTTCTCAATTCTGGTTGCACATTAGCTTCATCTAGAGAACTTCGAAAATTCCTGATCTCTGGTTTGCATCCCAGACCCATTCAATAAGAACCTTTGGGGAGGAACCCAGGCCTTAGTATCTGTAACACTCTGTAGGTGAATACAATGTGAAGCCAAGGTTGCAGGTGCTGAACATAACTACATACTAGCAGGATTTTAAATTTCCAAGGTTTAGTGACTAGCAGCTCAAGATCAGCAAATGAGCTTTTAAACAAATTTTTTTTGAAGAATAGTCATCTAATATTTTAACAATTTAAAATTATTTCCTCAGTTCAGGGAACTGTTAATAGCCAGAAACTTGACTGAACCAAACATAGAAGCCAAAATCACTACCTTGTGAAGCATGTAGCACTTTGAAATATTTAAGTGTTGAAAAGAAACTTCAATCATTTCCAAATTTTCAGTTAAATTTAATAAAATACAACTGTTCATTAAGTAATTTAAATGAGTGTTCAAAAAATTATTTTTTTCCTTTAAAGTTAGTCAAATCAAGGGGGGCCTGGGTGGCTCAGTTGGTTAAGTGGCTGCCTTTGGCGCAGGTCATGATCTCAGGGTCCTGGGATTGAGTCCCGAGACAGGCTCCCTGCTCAGCAGAGACTGCTTCTTCCTCTCCCTTTGTGCTCTCGAGCTCTCTCTCAAGTAAATAAATAAAATCTTAAAAAAAAAAAAGTTAGTCATTAGGATCACAAAAAGTGAATATTGGTATGTGTGATCGCTAACCTTATGTATCAACGTGGCTAGTCCACAGTACCACATACTTAATCATACACCAGTCTAGAAGTTGCTGTGAAGGTATTCCTAAAACGTGATTAACCTTTCAATCAGTAGACTTTGAGTAAAACAGATTACCCCCATCACGTGGGCTGGCCTTAGCCAGTCAGTTGAAAGCCTTAGCAGGAAAAGGGAATTCTGCTTTTAGGCTGCCTCTGACATCGATTTTACTCTAGGTCCCCAACCTGACAGCCTGCCCTGAAGGTTTTGGTTTCCAACCTCCAAAATCATGTGAGCCAATTCCTTAAAATAAATCTCTCTATATTATATACACATCCTATTGGTTCTGTTTCTCCAGAGAACCCTGATTAATACAGTATGTTTAAATGGGAGGCAATTAGGGAGGCATTGAAGATAATTTTATTCCCATTCTCAACCCCACTCCTGTTCCTAATGTTTCCTAATATAACTGCAAATTAAAACTTTTAGATTTTTTTTTCTGTTGGCAAAAGTATAAGATCATAGTGTCCCCAACTCAAGATGTTATTTTGGGGGACATGTTGGGCCCAGTTCTCAACGTGTCTGCTTTACCATCAAGTCTAGCTTCTGGTCTTAGATAGATGATGGATCTGAATGTTTTTCCACAGGGAATGTTCAAGGTCTGGCGTAAATATTCTGACCTATTTGGGGAAGAGAATAGGAATGATGGGATTGCTTAAGTTTTGTTTTTTTTTTTTCAAAATTTGTTTTTATTTTTGTATTTTCTGATTTCATACTCAGCAAGCTTCCAGTTATTTCACCACTCTGTTTAGTCTTATAAAGAATACAAAAATATTCCCAGTTACAAAGGTAATTACATTTTTGTTTACATGAGACAATAAAATGGATGAAGCAATTTATATGAGAAAATGAAGTGGGGAATTGAATATCCTTTGAGTTAAATCTGTTTTTATTTATTTTTTTAACCTTGAAGTCTTCTGAATGAAAGTTTTGGGCCCTTTGATCAATCACTTTGGGAAGTATCTCTATTTCCCTCTTCCTTTTGTTGACCGCTCTAGCAGCATTTAAAATTATTGAACCACACGTTCTTTTGGTGTCTTAGTTTGGACTACTAAAACAAAGTACTGGGCTTTGGACTACTAAAAAAAAGACTGGATGGCTTATAAACAACAGAAATCTATTTCTCACAGTTCTGGAGCCTGGAAGTTTGAGCATGGTTGAGTTCTGGTGTAACTTACTTCCTGGCTCATCAATGGTTGTCTCTCTGCCAGGCCCTCCCATGGCCAAAGGGGCAAGGGAGTTCTCTGATGCCTCTTTCATAAGGGCACTAATCCTATTCATGAAGGCTCCAACCTTATCACCTAATCACTTCTTAAAGGCCCATCTTCTAATAGGAGACTTGGATTTCAACATATGAATTTTACACAATATTCACAAATATTCAATCTATAACACTTGATTATTACGAAAATTTTACAAATCACTCTACTTCATCCCACCCACTTCTTTTAGGGAAAGTGCCTCACAAGTTGAGAATCTTTTTGGTTGGTGGAGAGAGGAAGAATATAAATCAAGATAAATCTGCACAATGTTTCCAACCTTTGTTTCCTGTAGTTTGTATTATGAAAAGAAAAGGAGTCCTCTTCAGATGGACACATTGTGGGGGTTTCTATAATTTCCTGACACATAATATTTAAGGTTTCAGATAAAAGATTTTTTAAATAATCGCTAAGCCTAGGATAGAAGACAGCAATTCTTTCAGCACATTAAAATATAAAATATTCACTAGCAGATTGATCCTTGCCATACAAAGATTTAATATTCCCAAGGCCAGATCTCAGAGTGGCATTGTCCCCTTCTCTTCTCCATCCTTAGGATATAAAGGTTTCCCTCTCTCTCTCCTTACCCTGTTGCTATACAGCTGCGGTATATGGCAAAAGACAGAGCTAGGGCAGCAAAGCACTTCCTGGAGTCCTTACATCAGTGGGGGTGCAGTCAGGGGAGGGGAAACTCAGAGCTGGGAAGGGCAATGAGAAGAGCCTGGAAGATAACTCTACAGAGAGCTCGGGTGTGAGGTACATTGCTAGGGTCCTGGACCACCTGGGGGTATTTGTTAACCATGCAGGCCTTCTAAAGCTGAGTCTCTGAGGAGGAGGTTTAGAAATCTACATTTTATGCAGGTGTTAAGAAATATCTCTCTTGGTTTAAGATAGGACAGAACTCAGTATGAGCTGTTTTAGATAAATCACTGCTGACTGCCCTTCTGAAGACTGACTCCTTGAAGTCGAAGTCACATAAAATATTTCCCTCGTTCCATTTGTGTGCATAATTAGCTACAAAGGCGTGTGTGTGTGTGTGTGTGTGTGTGTTTGTACAAAATAACCCTCTCTTCTGTGATATGTGGGGTAGTAGGAAGATAACTTCTAGTTAGGTAACAAGATGAATTTTGATGCCCTAAAAACCAAAAGAGACATTACATATTTCCAGTATTATTTGTTAGTTTTATTCTTTCAAATGCTATATTGTAATCTTATTTCCCTCACTTAAATGTTCCTGGGAGTACTAGGGAATGGAGGCAGATATTTCTAATTTTCCTCCATAAATTATTTGCATTTTATGTTTCCCAATTTTAATGCTAATGATGACTTTTATTTTTGCAAATAAAATAACTTACTTCAAAATATTTTTTTAAAAAATTGTAAAGATTTTATTTATTTTAGAAAGAGAGAGATAGTGCCAGCAGGAGGAGGAGCAGAGGGAGAGGAAGATAATCTCCAGCAGATTCGGTGCTGAGCACAGAGCCTGATGTGGGGCTCAATCCCGGGATCCTGAGATCCTTACCTGAGCTGAAACCAAGTTGGGTGCTCAACTGACAGAGCCACCCAGGCACCCCAAAATATTTTTTAAATTTTACTTCAACTTGCTTTTAGCATGACTGATACCATTTTTCTGTAATAGCCAAAAATCTCTCCACAGAACCTTCAAAAACATTTCAGAAGCATACATTAGTTTTTAAATAATATTTTCCCTTCAATAAAATTGTAGTTACTTACTGTAGATCATTTAAAATATCTGAAAAATGTAAAGAATTAAAACCATCTGTAAATTAAACTACTGATAGACTTTTTCTTTTTTTAAAACATGGAATTTCACTTTATGTATTTATTTGACAGAGAGAGACAGCGAGAGAGGGAACACAAGCAGGGGGAGTGGGAGAGGGAGAAGCAGGCTTCCTGCAGAGCAGGGAGCCCGATGCGGGGCTCGATCCCAGGACCTGGGATCATGACCTGAGCTGAAGGTAGAGACTTAACCACTGAGCCACGGAGGCACCCCACTGATAGACTTTTAATATGCACTTTTACTTGTATGTGTATGCATATACATTACCCACACATATGCCTGTATTTACCAAATATATATAGTGGGGTTATAATCCACCTTAAAAAATACTGATCCTTTTTAATTATCAGGTCATGGACATTTTTACATGTCACTTAAAATTATCCTAAAACATTATTTTTAACAACTGCATAACATGCCACCATATTTTTAAACCACATCTCTATTTAAAGTTTAAGTTAGTGTTGTCAGTATTGTAACATTTTAAGAATGCATTAGGTGTTCAGCTCAAAAGGCCTCTGTGAGACCCTGGCCATTATCGTGACTCATTATATCAATTGGTTTGAAGTGTTTCCCAGTAAGAGTGATCTGTAGAAGATAAAGGCCACAGAGGAATTTTACCTCTAAAGCAGAGTTTCTCAGTCTGGGCACTATTCATATTTTTGGCTCTTTGGCTGAATAAGCGTATACTGTGGGGGGACTGTCTTGTGTGTTGTAGGATGTTTAGCAACATCCCTGGCCTCTGCTTACTAGCTGTCAGTAGCACTGCCACTCCCTATCCAGGTGGGGAGAAAAAGCCACACGGGGTTGAGAACCACTGTTCAGAACAGTTGGTCCTTAGTTGTCTGTACTCATAACCCATGCAAGCTGTATAAGTGAGTTTCTCTCTCAGGTGGGCCCCGCAGAGGTGAAAAAAACATTGCAGAACACCTGTTAATGAAGTTAATGTCATGTTTATGAGATCTGTTTGAGCAGCTCATTAATCTCTATGTCCATAACTACAATCTAGCTCATTCCACTTCACTGTGAACAATTACCCCAGGTCATTTACCAAAGGGGGCTGAGTAGGTAAGGGGAGATTCATGTCAGTCATCTTATCTGAAAATATAACTCAAACATGTGTTCCCCTTGTGGTGTGCAGCATTGTCTTCTACTACAAATATCGAATCAATGATCTATTATGCCTTAGATACCTTCTCTCTTAATCTAGATTTTGATGGGTTTTTTTCTTCTGATTAAAAAGGCTGTGTGCTTTATAGTTTATTGTGACTCAGATGGAAGGTAGAAATGCGCAGTTGCTGTGTCTAGTCATGCATGTTATGTACTGCACAAATCCTGGCCCTGCCACTCAAAACCCCGTTGATGTAACATGTCTGCTGGAGTTGGGCAACACTTGACTGCAAGCCTGGGACATTTGTCTAAATTGTACTCTCGGGGCGCCTGGGTGGCTCAGTTGGTTGGGCAACTGCCTTCGGCTCAGGTCATGATCCTGGAGTCCCTGGATCGACTCCCGCATCGGGCTCCCTGCTCAGCGGGGAGTCTGCTTCTCCCTCTGACCCTCCCCCCTCTCATGCTCTCTCTCTCATTCTCTCTAAATAAAATCTTAAAAAAAATAATAATAATAATAAATAAATAAATAAATTGTACTCTCTCCTCTTCTGACACCGCTGCATCTAAGTGTCCTAAAATTCAAAAAATTTTGCTCTGTGACAATGCAAGAACATCTGTTTATGAATACTGACTGAAATGCTCTTTCACATTTTAATGTGTGATTTTTTTCGACGTGTCTCATAGGATTGTGCTTAGTTATAAAAACTGTTCCCTGTATATATTTCTTGGTATTTTATAGAAGATTTCATTTCAATAAGTACCTGTCAAGATGTGTAAAGCTCTATTGGAAACACATATTTGAAATAAGACAATGCAGTTATGGAATCATCCACCTGAAAACCCAGTTCAGGGATGCTGGCAGAAGTTAAACAAATATAATAATGCAGTGTTCAATTAAATAACTTACTAATAAAAGGGCAAACCATTATGGGAGGGAAGAATTCTGACAGATATGCTTTAGAAACTATTTTAAGGGTTGGTATTTGAATAGGAATTGCAGTGTGACTAGATTAATTTTTTTTTACATTTTTTTGACATTTTAGAATGTTTCTATAAGAATCAAGGGATGATAAATAAAAGCTGAGGAAGTTCTATGGTTGTGAAAATTTGGTATTTATTCCCAACCTCTACTCTGTATTCTTTTGTGCCAATTTTTATTTGGGAATCAACCCCACATGCCGTCTTCTGTCCATATGCATAGGTGGGCCTACACCATGTCTCAGAAGTGAAGCATGTGACCCAGTCCTAAAACAATCAGTGCATTGCATTTTCCTGACTACAATGATAGATTGGGGATAGACATGGGACTCAGTCAAAATGATCAAGAGCCAAAGAGACTTTTGCTAACTTGTATGCAGATAGGGGAACCTAGATGCAAAGCTACAGAGCATGGTCCACAAACTTTGAAGGGTAGAATACAGTAAAGAAATCAATTTTAAGAATAGTGATTCATTGTAGATATCAGAAATTGTTAGATAAATCCACTTTCTCTCAATTCTGTTTATTGCCTCAATTTATTATGCTTCCACTGTGTATATGGTGTAGCACTAACATTTGAAATGTTGAAAGATAAACTCAGATATGTTAAGAATTTTAAGAGTTTACTTGAGCAAAATCAGTTCAAACTGGGCGGCACCAAAGTGGAAATGATTAGGAGTACTGCACCGTAGTAGCTTGGGGAGAGACTTTTTATTAAGAAAAGGTGGAAGCAAAGCAAGAAAATTATTTGATTAGCTATAACCTAAGGGTGTGTCTTTTTTTGGCAAAGCCTAGTTGGCTGTTGTGATTGGTTGTCCTTAGGTTTTTATTTCTTAAACCTTAGGCATTTATAGGCCTAGGTTTTTGGTTTGCTCACATCAGCTTCTAAGGTATTAAGACCTCCTCAGTCTAATGGCCTCCTTGTTTGATTAATTTAACAGTACTTATCAGATGATTAGGTGAAAGGTAAATTTTTTTACAAGGATCTTGAATTTGATCTGGTATGTGAAACAAAATGGAAACATGAAAAAATTAAATGTACAGAGGCAATGGTTTAATTTGGTAATCTTAGCATTACTGGGAAAGGTCATTGGGGTTCATGTCTTTTAGTCACAGTAAGAATTGAACATGCACATTTTCACTTTTTACTTTTTTTTACATTTTATTTTATTATGTTATGTTAATCACCATACAGTACATCATTAATTTTTGATGTACTGTTCCATGGTTCATGGTTTGTGTATAACACCATTCAATACATGACCTCTTTAATACCCATCACCAGGCTAACCCATTCCTCCACACCCCCTCCCCTCTAGAACCCTCAGTTTGTTTCTCAGAGTACATAGTGTCTCATGGCTCATCTCCCTCTCCGATTTCCCCCTCTTCATTTTTTCCTTCCTACTATCTTCTTCCCCTTCTTCTTCTTCTTCTTCTTCTTCTTCTTCTTCTTCTTCTTTTTTAACATATATTATTTGTTTCAGAGGTACAGGTCTGTGATTCATCAGTCTTAAACAATTCACAGCGCTGACCATAGCACATACCCTCCCCAGTGTCTATCACCCAGTCACCCCATCCCTCCCACCACCCACCACTTCAGCAACCCTCAATTTGTTTCCTGAGATTAAGAATTCCTCATATCAGTGAGATCATATGATACATGTCTTTCTCTGATTGACTTATTTCGCTTAGCATAATACCCTCTAGTTCCATCCACATCATTGCAAATAGCAAGATTTCGGGGTTTTTTTGTTTTTGTTTTTGTTTTTTTTTTTTGATGGCTGCACAATATTCCATTGTATATATATACCACGTCTTCTTTATCCACTCATCTGTTGATGGACATCTTGGCTCTTTCCATAGTTTGGCTATTGTGGACATTGCTGCTATAAACATTGGGGTGCACATACCCCTTTGGATCACTACATTTGTATCTTTGGGGTAAATACCCAGTAGTGCAATTGCTGGGTCATAGGGTAGCTCTATTTTCAACTTTTTGAGGAACCTCCATACTGTTTTCCAGAGTGGCTGCACCAGCTTGCATTCCCACCAACAGTGTAGGAGGGTTCCCCTTTCTCCACATCCCTGCCAACATCTGTTGTTTCCTGAATTGTTAATTTTAGCCATTCTGACTAGTGTGAAGTGGTATCTCATTGAGGTTTTGATTTGGATTTCCCTGATGCCGAGCGATGTTGAGCACTTTTTCATGTGTCTGTTGGCCATTTGGATGTCTTCCTTGGAAAAATGTCTGTTCATGTCTTCTGCCCTTTTCTTGATTGGATTCTTTGTTCTTTGGGTGTTGAGTTTGATAAGTTCTTTATAGATTTTGGATACTAGCCCTTTATCTGATATGTCATTTGCAAATATCTTCTCCCATTCTGTCGGTTGTCTTTTGGTTTTGTTGACTGTTTCCTTGGCTGTGCAAAAGGTTTTATCTTGATGAAGTCCCAATAGTTCATTTTTGCCCTTGCTCCCCTTGCCTCTGGTGATGTTTCTAGGAAGAAGTTGCTGTGGCTGAGGTCAAAGAGGTTGCTGCCTGTGTTCTCCATTAGGATTTTGATGGACTCCTGTCTCACATTTAGGTCTTTCAACCATTTTGAGTCTATTTTTGTGTGTGGTGTAAGGAAATGGTCCAGTTTCATTCTTCTGCATGTGGCTATCCAATTTTCCCAATACCATTTGTTGAAGAGACTGTCTTTTTTCCACTGGACATTCTTTCCTGCTTTGTCGAAGATTAGTTGACCATAGAGTTGAGGGTCCATTTCTGGGCTCTCTATTCTGTTCCATTGATCGATGTGTCTGTTTTTGTGCCAGTACCATACTGTCTTGATGATTACTCCTTTGTAATAGAGCTTGAAGTCAGGAATTGTGATGCCACCAGTTTTGCTTTTCTTTTTGAACATTCCTCTGGCTATTTGGGGTCTTTTCTGGTTCCATACAAATTTTAGGATTATTTGTTCCATTTCTTTGAAAAAAGTGGATGGTATTTTGATAGGGATTGCATTGAATGTGTAGATTGTTCTAGGTAGTATTGACATTTTTACAATATTTGTTCTTCCAATCCATGAGCATGGAACGTTTTTCCATTTCTTTGTATCATCCCAAGTTTCTTTCATGAGTATTTTATAGTTTTCTGAGTATAGATCCTTTACCTCTTTGGTTAGATTTATTCCTAGGTATCTTATGGTTTTGGGTGCAATTGTCAATAGGATTGACTCCTTAATTTCTCTTTCTTCTGTCTTATTGTTGGTATATAGGAATGCAACTGATTTCTGTACATTGATTTTATATCCTGCCACTTTACTGAATTCCTGTATGAGTTCTAGCAGTTTTGGGGTGGAGTCTTTTGGGTTTTCCACGTAAAGTATCATATCATCTGCAAAGAGTGAGAGTTTGACTTCTTTGCTGATTCAGCTGCCTTTTATTTCTTTTTGTTGTCTGATTGCTGTGGCTAGGACTTCTAGTACTATGTTGAAGAGCAGTGGTGATAGTGGACATCACCACTTTGTTCCTGACCTTAGGGGGAAAGCTCTCAGTTTTTCCCCATTGAGAATGATATTCGCTGTGGGTTTTTCATAGATGGCTTTTATGATCTTGAGGTATGTACCCTCTATCCCTATACTCTGAAGAGTTTTGATCAAGAAAGGAAGCTGTAGTTTGTCAAATGTTTTTTCTGCATCTATTGAGAGTATCATATGGTTCTTGTTCTTTCTTTTATTAATGTATTGTATCACATTGATTGATTTGTGAATGTTGAACCAACCTTGCAGCCCAGGGATAAATCCCACTTGGTTGTGGTGAATAATCCTTTTAATTACTGTTGGATCCTACTGGCTAGTATTTTAGTGAGAATTTTTCCATCCATGTTCATTAGAGATATTGGTCTGTTATTCTCCTTTTTGTTGGGATCTTTGGTTTTGGGATCAAGGTAATGCTGGTCTCATAAAACGAGTTTGGAAGTTTTCCTTCCATTTCTATTTTTTGGAACAGTTTCAGAAGAATAGGTATTAATTCTTCTTTAAATGTTTGGTAGAATTCCCCTGGGAAGCCATCTGGCCCTGGGCTTTTGTTTGTTGGGAGATTTTTGATGACTGCTTCAATTTCCTTAGTGGTTATGGGTCTGTTCAGTTTTTCTATTTCTTCCTGGTTCAGTTTTGGTAGTTGATACATCTCTAGGAAAGCATCCATTTCTTCCAGATTATCTAATTTGCTGGCATAGAGTTGCTCATAATATGTTCTTATAATTGTTTGTATTTCTTTGGTGTTGGTTGTGATCTCTCCTCTTTCATTCATGCTTTTATTTATTTGGGTCATTTCTCTTTTCTTTTTGATAAGTCTGGCCAGGGGTTTATCAATCTTATTAATTCTTTCAACGAACCAGCTACTGGTTTCGTTGATATGCCCATGTTAGGGGCATAGATATTTACAATTGTTAGATCTTCTTGTTGGATGGACCCTTTAAGTATCATATAGTGCCCTTCCTCATCTCTTATTATAGTCTGGTTTAAAATCTAATTTGTCTGATATAAGGATTGCCACCCCAGCTTTCTTTTGATGTCCATTAGCATGGTAAATAGTTTCCCACCCCCTCACTTTCAGTCTGGAGGTGTCTTTGGGTATAAAGTGAGTCTCTTGCAGACAGTATATTGATGGGTCTTGTTTTTTTTTATCCAATCTGATACCCTGTGTCTTTTGATTGGGGCATTTAGTCCATTTACATTCAGGGTAACTATTGAAAGATATGAATTTAGTCGCATTGTATTGCCTGTAATGTGATTGTTACTGTAAATTGTCTGTGTTCCTTTCTGGTCTATGTTACTTTTAGGCTCTCTCTTTGCTTAGAGGACCCCTTTCAAGATTTCTTGTAGGGCTGGTTTTGTCTTTGCAAATTCTTTTAGTTTTTGTTTGTCCTGGAAGATTTTTATCTCTCCTTCTATTTTCAGTGACAGCGTAGCTGGATATAGTATTCTAGGCTCCATATTTTTCTCGTTTAGTGCTCTGAATATATCATGCCAGTCCTTTCTGGCCTGCCAGGTCTCTGTAGATAGGTCTGTTGCCAATCTAATGTTTCTACCATTGTAGGTTACAGACCTCTTGTCTCAAGCTGCTTTCAGGATTTTCTCTTTGTCTCTGAGACTCGTAAGTTTTACTAGTAGATGTCAGGGTGTTGACCAATTTTTATTGATTTTGAGGGGGGGTTCTCTGTGCCTCCTGGATTTTGGTGCCTGTTTCCTTCCCCAAATTAGGGAAGTTCTCTGCTATAATTTGCTCCAATATACCTTCTGCCCCCCTCTCTCTTTCTTCTTCTTCTGGGATCCCAATTATATTAATGTTGTTTTGTCTTATGGTATCTCTTATCTCTCGAATTCTGTCCTCATGATCCAGTAGTTTATCTTTTTCTCAGCTTCTTTATTCTCCATTATTTGGTGTTCTATATCATTAATTCTCTCTTCTGCCTCATTTATCCTAGCAGTTAGAGTCTCCAGTTTTGATTGCACCTCATTAATAGCCTTTTTGATTTCAACTTGGTTAGATTTTAGCTCTTTTATTTCTCCAGAAAGCGTTTCTCTAGTATCTTCCATGCCTTTTTCAAGCCCAGCTAGTATCTTTATAATCGTCATTCTGAACTCTAGTTCCGACATCTTACTAATGTCCATATTGATTAGGTCCCTGGCAGTTGGTACTGCCTCTTGTTCTTTTTTTTTAGTTTTTCCATCTTGTCATTTTGTCCAGAGGAGACTAGATGAATGAGAGAAGAAAATGCTAACAGGTTAACAACAACTCCAGAAAAAATGTACACTAAACAAATCAGAAGAGACCTGAAATCAGGGGAAAAGAAAGGGAAAGAAAGAAAAAAGAAAAAGAAGAAAATAAAAAAAAAGAAAAAGAAAAAAAAAGAATATGATCAAATATGATCAGGCTGGTGAACAGATCAGTGCCACACACTAGATTTTGGGCATATTTTGGTCTATTACAAGAAACTGCCTCCCAAAATTTTAAAGAAAGGAAAACTTATATATGTACAAAAATAAGGGTAAATATGATGAAGGGATGGAATATGACTGTAAAGATGAAAATTATAAAAGATTTTATAAAAGGAACTGATAAGAAGTTGGTTGAAAAAAGAAAGAAGAGAGAAAAAAAAAAGAGAGAGAATGTGATCAAGCAGGAGACTAGAACAAATCCATACACTAGAGATTTAGGATATTTTGGTCTGTTAGAAGAAAATGTATTCCAAAATTTTAAAGAGAGAATGACTTATATATATACACCAAAAATAAGGTTAACTACAATTAAGGGATAGAATATGACTCTAAAAATGAAAAATATAAAAGATTTTTAAAGAAGGGATTGATAAGATGTTGGTTGAAAAAGGGAAAAGAAAAATTCAAAAAAAAAAAGAAAAAGAAAAAAAAGAAAATTAAAAATATTAACTTTGAAAGACTAAAGAATCATGGTAAAAAAGCCATGGATTCTATGTGCATTATTCCCCTAGTGCTGGAGTTCTGCCCTTCTCATTGATCGGTAAACTTGGTCTTGGCTGGCTGTTCTCACTGATCTTCTCGGGGAGGGGCCTGTTGCCGTGGTTCCCAAATGTCTTTGCCGGAGGTGGAAGTGCCCCGCCCTTGCTGGTCTGGACTAAGTAATCTGCTCGGGTTTGCTCTCGGGAGCTTTTGTTCCCTGCAAGCTTTCCCTACAGCTTTGGAGGACGAGAGTGAAAATTGCAGCCTCCCAATCTCTGCCTGGAGGAGCTGAGAGCTCAGAGCCCCACTCCTCAGTGCGCCCCCAGATAAAAGCAGTCAGTCACTCCCATCTCCCCAGTCTCTGCCTGCACTCCATGCTCACCCAGCCTGTGACCGTTTCTATCTCTGGCACCCAACTCGGTGTGGAGTCTCCAAACCCAGCAGATCCCTGCAGTGCACTCCCCTGCCACTCCTCCCAGGGGAGGAAGGGGAGTCTCCCCGGATCTGCCGCTTGTTGGGTCCCTGCTGGAAGAGCAGTGGCCTGACTGTGCCATGGATCATGGTTTATGGCAACCCGGAGCTGAGAGCCCGCTCCTCAGCTCCGTCTCTGCAGCCGGCTTCCCCACTCTGATACCTGGGAGCTCTTCCGCACTCAGGCACCCCCAGTCTTTCTGTGACCCCAAGGGTCCCGAGACCACACTGTCCCAGTGAGGGTTCCACCCCCCACTTAGCCACTGGAGCGACATCCCTCAGCGGAGCAGACTTCTAAAAGGTCGGATTTTGTGCTCTGCTGCTCTATCACTTGCCAGTAGCGGCTGACAGAGGCTCCCTCCCCCCGGGGTTTATCTTCCATAATGTTGCCTCGGATTCACTTCTCTGCATGTCCTACCTTCCAGAAAGTGGTCGCTTTTCTGTTCAGAGAGTTGCTGCTATTCTTTTCTTTGATCTTCAGCAATGAGTTTTGAGTGAAGCTTTCTCTCTGTGCTGATGAGATTCATGCTACCAATGACAGTGGGGAGGACACCTGCCCAGCAGCCTCACCCCAATGAGCCTTCTCCACGAAGCAACTCTGGTGCTGGAAGAATCACACCCCATGCACCAGCACCCCTGTGCAGCTGCAGAAACCCACTTTTTACTTTTTAAAAAAGATTTATTTATTTATTTGAGAAAGAGTGCATGTTCGCATGCACATGATGGGCGGGGAGGGGCTGAGGGAGAGGGAGAGAAGCAGACATCCAGCTGAGCGTGGAGCCTGAAACCAAGTCAGGGCTGGATACCACAACCCTGAGATTATGACCTGAGCCGAAATCAAGAGTTGGGCACTTAACCAACTGAGTCACCCAGGTGCATCTGATTCCTACTTTACTTTTAATCAAATGGGTGATGGGGAAGATAAAGTTTGAAGGGAGTCCAAAGCGATTATCAAAGCTCAGCAAGAAGGATGATGGTGGAGTTGGGCATATTCAAAGATGAATGCAAGGAATCTAAGGACTTAGATTACTTGACAAAATTTCCCATTCCAGTAATATGGGTGATAATGTTAGCCATAAATCTACATTCATTTGTGAACAATATAGTTGACTTATGAACAGTACAAATATTTGTAAAACATAATTTTTCTGATCGAATGTCAGCATAATACTTGGTTTAATTTTGTGATGCCAATGAAATCTGTTTATTATATGAAGTCAAACTATGGCTTCTGATGAAAGGGCATGCTATAGTATAAAGAGCACGTGAATCTGGAATTTTAGTTTCTAATCTTGATTGGACTACTGATACACTATCTGACCTTGGTCCCTTATTTCCTAATGTGTATGTAAAGAGCAGATAAAAATTCCAAGCATTTTTAAGAAAATGTTTCTGAAAGTTGGTTAAGAAATGTGAGCTATATAGAATTATAATTATTATTAGAATTATTATTTTATGCCAGTAAAAGAAAATAAGTGAGCAGTTATGAAAACCTCTAGTTTTTTCTATTTTTATGATCTGTTGTGACAATTTGATGTTGGGATTACAGAACCTATTTTTTCATAAGATTCCCCAGCTCCTGTTAAAAGGAAGATGGCCCATTTGTTTTACATTATCTTTCTATTTCAGAGTGAAAACAGCTGAAACATCATGCAGCCAAAGAATGATGTTATAACTCTGAGCGCTACTCTGTACACTACTTCAAATGAGAAAGTCATGTAATCAAAGATTAAATCATAGCTCATTTTGTGAAACCATTTATAAATGAGGAAATGAAAAATGAAAGCTTTAGTGACTTGTTATAGATCTCCCAGGTTTTCTTGATTGATTTCCAATATGGCTTTTTTTCCCCTGTAAAATATAACTTGTGTTCTAAATTCATTGTTCACCAGACTTAGGGATGCTTGAGCTCAGTGTTTGAAAATAGCTGAAGAAAGTACTCAAAATTTGGTTATAACCCATAGTCAACTTGAATATAAGGGCCTTTTAGTAGAAATATTCTGACATTTCACTATTGCAACTTTCAGGCAATTAAATCATCAATGGTCTGTCAACCTGGTACATGCATGGTTTGAGTGAAAAGAACTCAAAATTGTGGTAGCATTTTGTAGACAGCTAGAATCCAGCAGATAGACTAGACAGAAATCATAGTTGACAGGCTACATTTCAGAGTGTTATCTTTGTGTTACTAAAAGACTTGATTCTAATTTTTACTTTTTATTTATTTTTTAAAGTTTTATTTATTTATCTTACAGAAAGAGAGAGTGTATGTGTGAACAGGGGAAGGGGCATAGGGAGAGGGAGAGAGAGAATCTTCAAATAGACTCCCCACTGAGTGTGGAGCCCAAGGTGGGGCTTGATCCCAGGACCCTCCCAGGACCCTGAGATCATGACCTGAGCTGAAATCAAGAGTCAGAGGCTTAACCAATTGAGCCACCCCGGTGCCCCAAGACCTGATTCTAATTTTTTTGAAGATTTTATTTATTTATTTGAGAGAGAGAGAGAATGAGTGGGAAGGGCAGAGGGAGAGGGAGAAGCAGATTCCTTGCTGAGCAGGGAACCCGACATGGGGCTCCATCCCAGGACCTTGGGATCATGACCTGAGCCAAAGGCAGATGTTTAACTGAATCAGCCACTCAGGTGCCCCCACCTGATTCTAATTTTTTAAAAAAAATATTTTCCACGTTGTATTTATAATGTGAAATCAAAATTTTTGGAGGTGTATCAATTGGGGGGTTCTGTTCAGACGTCAGTAATCATATTAACCAGCTTAAGAACAAAGATTCTAAATTTTCCATTGCTTAAAGACAATGGAGGGTTCTAGATGGGAGGGGGGTGGGGGGATGGGTTAGCCTGGTGATGGGTATTAAAGAGGGCAAGTACTGCATGGAGCACTGGGTGTTATATGCAAACAATGAATCATGGAACACTACATCAAAAACTAATGATGTACTGTATGGTGATTAACATAACATAATAAAAAAAGGACAATGGGTGAATATTTCCAATAAGACCTGAATATTTGAAAATTTAGCATTATGGAGCAAAGCAAGAATTAAAGAGAATAGAGGAAGGAAGAAAGGACAGTGTGAAAGAAATGATGTAGGATCAAAGTAACCACGTAGGAGATGTTGTCAGTGTCCTTCTCATATCCTTTTTATTTGATCAGAAAGTCATCCCCTAGCTGTGCAAGTGTTGAGTCTAACTCTGGAGAATTGTCCTTTTGCTGAACTGATCCTCATCTGCTAATGTTTGGGAGGTTACATGCCTCCCTATCCCTGGGGAAGCCAATAATGGACTAATACAAGGTACAAAAGCCCAGTCCTCTTGCTTCTGGGTGAGACAACTCTCTGTGCCAATTTACACTTGAGATTAGCCTCTACCTGATTTCGCGTGCTTGCTGGCTCTTTCCCCTTCTCTATCCTTCCCTCATCTCATATAGGTTTTTCCTAAAGAGAACTTCCCCAATAAATCATATATGCCTGAATTCCGATCTCACTTCTAGGGAGTTCTACTTAAGAAAAGGAAGAAAAAGAAATAGAGAAAGAAAAGCAAAAAGCAAAAAAAAAAAAAAAAAAAAACCCCCAAACCCCCCAAAAACCCAACCCTTCTGTCCAGCCTTGTGAGATGTTTTTTTAAACCATTAACCCCAGGTAAATTGCAACACCTGATTTTGTCTTTCACTCCAATTCACTGGTGAACCTAGTCTTTTTCCAACCATCTTTAAAATTTTTCATTAAAAATTCAACATAAGCACCCCACTTGTGGCAAATACGTGGAGTTCAGGCTGACATGAAATTTAGACAAAGGAGAAGGAACTAGGGAAAGAACAAACTTGATTTCCTTGTTGAACCCAATTTATTTCATTTTAGGGATTAGCGTTAGAACAAATAAAGGTTGTTTTTACTTTATCAAGTGCATATGAACAAATACAAAGAAACTTGTCATTCGAAAAGGTTAAAATAAGTTTCAGAGAATGTTTACTTAGACAAATGGTATCCATGTTGATTAATAAAGGGAAGTCAGAGGTACATTTCTAACATGAGGAAGCCTTGTCTTCTAAGGACTTTTGCCAAGCTTTTTCTACTACACAGATAAATAATATCATGTTTTAGGGGTAGTGGGGGTGGGGGTAGCTGTGTTGGAGTAGGTAGAAAAATGACCTAATCTCTAGAATTCTTGAGTAGGTTGTTACGAGGCAAAGGGTAATTATCAGGCAAATTTTGCCAATCAGTTCCCTTTAAAACTGGGAAAGCGCCTGAATTACTGTAGGTGGGCCCAATATAATCATGAGTCCTTAATAGAAGCAGCAGGAAGCAAAAGAAGACAGTGTTCGAGTGACGCCGTAGGAGGAAGAATAGACTGTCCAGGGCATTGCTGGCTTCGAAAATGGAGTAGGGAGGGGCCTGGGTGGCTTGGTGGGTTAAGCATCTGACTTCGGCTCAGGTCATGATCTCAGAGTCCTGGGATCTAGTCCCTTCTCTCAGGCTCCTTGCTCAGCGGGGAGTCTGCCTCTCCCACTCCCTTTGCCCCTCTCCCCACTTGTGCTCTCCCTCTCTTTCTCTTTCTCTCAAATAAATAATAAAATCTTTTTTAAAAAAGTAATTCTATCACAGGATATTAGTATTTATAATCAGTGTTCAGACCAGTACACTAGGGGCACCTGGGTGGCTCAGTGGTTAAGCGTCCATCTTCGGCTCAGGTCATGATCCCAAGGGTCCTGAGATCAAGCCCCATATTGGGCTCCCCGCTCTGAGGGAAGCCTGCTTCTCCCTCTCCCACTTCCCCTGCTTGTGTTCCCTCTCTCACTCTCTGTCAAATAAATGAACTCTTAAAAAAAAAAAAAGAAAAGAAAATGAAATGGGGCCATGAGCTAAGGAATTCTGGCTGAATCTAGAATCTGGAAAAAGCAAGGAAATATATTTGCCCTTAGGACCTCCAGAAGGAAAGACCTTCATCAGACTTTGGACCTATAGAACTGTAAGATAAGAATTTGTCTTGTTTTAAGCCACCTATTTGTTGTAATCTCTTATACTGGTAATAGAAAACTGATGCAGTGTGTGTACACATATATTTTAAAATTTAATGTTATAAGACTTTTCAACCATAAAGATAGACTACATGGTGACTTCCACAAATTAAGATATATATATATCTTATATACATATATATATGAACTTAGTAATTTTTCTTTGTACTGTGAATACCCTAGGTGTTCATTTTCTATGTCATGTCACATGTTATTCTCTACTTTTGCTCTCTTATGCAAAATAATCAAACATATCACATGTATGGCTATTTATAACTAATTAATTAAATTAGATTGGCAAAAAAACGGGATTCACCTTGCTTTTTGCACTTAACTGTAATGTGGGCCTTATTCCAGGTCAATTGGTTTAATAAATCCAACCCTTCTCTTTTCATAGCTTTGAAATTTTCTATAGTGTTGATATAGTATAATTTACTCAACCATTCCTTATTGACAAATATTTATGTTTCTAGTTCTTTATGGTTGCCGTGGTTTCCTCTTATGCCATGGTTTACAATGGTATAATTTATTTTAGTGTGAATACCTACAGGTGCTGAGACTTAATATTTATAGGATAAGTTGACAAAAACTGAGTGTTGAATTTTGATTTTTTTTCAATCTTGTGCTTGCAGGCCAAGTATGCCATCAGATGTAACAAAGATAATCTCTGTAAACACTTTAAACATTAATTTTATCCTTTCCTTCTGCTGTATTTAAGGTTTCAGCTACTGGTATGTAAAACAAAGCAATTGACAGTTTTTTTTTTTTATTCCCAAGCCCATTTCATTAAAAAATATGTTAGAAAGGAAAGAATACTCATTAAGAAAGGCTGCAAGCAAAGAAAAGCAAAGGGCCTGTATATTTGCTTCTGCGGTGATTACCTGAGAAACAGCCCTAATTATCAACCTCTAGTTAATACCGTCACCAGTTTTTTAAATTTACCACAGGATTCAGTTATAAGACATGCTGATACTTCAATGGAAGCAGAGTAATGGAGTACAAAATGTAGAGGACATTAACCAGAATATATGCCCCGCTAGAAAAGTTGTTAAACCTGTTACAATATTTCAACAAATGCAAATTTAATCAGCTCTGATCAGGGAAGTTAGATCTGGTGTTCATGTTTTTTTTACAACACTTGGAAGCATAGGTATAATACTTATTAATGGTATACACAATATGTGAAATAACATGGTGGAACTGGGAACTGATTTTACCTTTGCTGTCATTTTTTGTTGTTGTTTAGATTTCTTCTATCCCCTGGTAACTCCCCTGGCCCTGGATGAGATCCTTGATAAGACTCCTATTTCTTATAGTTATCTTAGATAACAAAAAGTTCTGTGCTCCCTAATCACAAAGACTCTTTCAATGATTAAAATATCCATCCCACATAATGTGCAAAATGGGAAACTTCATTGTGAGTTAAAGCGTCTTTCTCCCGTTGCTCATGTACGTTCCAGCTGAAAGTCTGCATTAGAGGTGGGGGTAGATGGCATCTTTACTTTCATGGCTATCTTCTTAGCATTGTTATATCTGTCCCACTCCCTGGACTATTGCTGGTAGGAGTACTGGAAGGATGAGGAATAAGAGGCAGGGTAGTTCTTGTATGAGCTCAGGTAGAAGTCACTTCTTTGGCCTTTGCTGTTGTTTTGAGGTGATTCTTTGGGGTGTTTACTCCAATTTTCTTGAAAGCCCTCTCCACATGGATAGTAATTTTCCTTCATCTATCCAGTTGTGATTCCCACACAGCTTCTGCAATTCACGCTGTACCTCCAGCCTCTCTTGATGAGATTATCTTGACCCTCACAGGAAGCCCTCTTGGATGATTCAAAACTGCTTTGAGGCCCAGGAAGCTCTGTCTTCCATGTGGCCCATGCCTTGTCCTTTGGAAACCTGCTGTGGATGGTCAGTGGCTTCCCTAACCAACCCTCTCCTCTGCTGCCACAGGCTGTTTTTTTTTTAAGATTTTATTTATTTATTTATTTATTTAGTTAGTTAGTTAGTTAGTTAGTTAGTTATTTAAGAGAGAAACAGCATGAGAGGGCAGAGGGTCAGAGGGAAAAGCAGGCTCCCTGCTGAGCAGGGAGCCCAATGTGGGACTCGATCGGGATCATGACCTGAGCCGAAGGCAGTCGCTTAACCGACTGAGCCACCCAGGCATCCCTGCCACAAGCTGTTTTGACCAGCCTCCTGCCCCTTTTATATTAAGGCTTGAGTTGGAGACTAGACTGGATATCCCTAAACTCTGGGGGATTATGTCAAACTCCTCAAGGAGTAGTCTCTTTGAAGCCTTGCTCACTTGACTTGGGACCAGGGACAAACTCACCATGTGTCCCCACATACCTCCTCCAGCTCTCTAGCAACTGTCTCCAAGGAAATCCTCTTCTTGTTTTCAATGTAAAAGCTGCCTCTTCAACCCCCCTTTAAAAGCCAGAGATGGGTGAAAATCAAGAGTGAATTAAAACTGATTCACAGACAGCCCTTTTGCAGTCCTGCTAGTATTTCACATGGGAATGTTGAAGTAGTTGGCACCTACTGTCCTGGATCTCAGTAGAAACTTGAGTCAGAAACGGCCCCATTCAATATCCTATTACTGTGATCAGACTTGTAGATCCTGGAAAGTGCACAGCCATTGGCCAAAGCTATAGAAAATGAGAATTGGGTCCTGGAGGTAGTGTGGCTGGCAGGAATAAAACAAAGTATTGGAATACCAGTGAAATTGGCTGATGTTTAATGCAGAATTCCAGTGTCAAAAGAGGGTATGTATCGTCAGAAGTTTAGAGCAAAAACTAGTTCTAAGTCCTGGGCAAACAGCAGATCCAGGAGGGAAAAATCGGCAGGCTGGTATCCAGGCTCTTTATGGCACACACTGCCCACTGATTGTTAATACATTAAGTGTGTTTCTCTTGCTTCAAGCACTATGTGAACTGGGTATTAATGACCTCTGAGCTGAGCACCTGAATTATGCTAGCTGCTGGGAAATGAGCCAGGTGCTCTAAAGTGAGGTCTCTGAGGCTGGGAAGTAGTGAAAGACATTATTGCTGCTTTTTTTTTGTCCTCACCCTCTTCAACTCTTCTCCTTGCTCCTGTCACATTTATAAGTATCTCCAGTTTCAAGGGAACATTGGCAGATAAAACTGATTAAATCGAGGTGAATTCTGACACTAAAGCTTAGATGTGATTTGCATAAGAATCTGGAAACAAAACGAGGGAGTTAGAATTATCAGGGAATACAAGCGGCTAGTGCTTCTATTTGTATGAATAACTGAATGTTTTCCAAATTATTTTGTAGTAATTGAATCAGGAAACAATAACAGTTTATTTGCCTTCTCAAATCCCAGGCATTAAGGAAAAAAAATGCTTTCTTGTCTTAGCCTTCTTAGATTTCATTCTATCCTGTTGCAGAGTTTGCTTTATTTCTAGACCAGCCTGTGGCAGAAGGCCAGTTGCAATCTGAAAGAGATCAGTCACAGTCTTTGGTGTGTTAAGGATATGTTCACATTAATAGGTTCCCTCTAAGGATATCTCACATCACCATTCCTGAGCCAAGTTTAAAACAACATGTGTAATGCTTTGAATACTGAGATTTAATGGAGTCGAAGGTGCCAATCTGTGTATGTTTTTGATGACTGTTATTGAGTTGGTTTAATTCCATTTAGTATGAAGTTGGCTGTTTGTTTTTGAGCCTCTATGAACTGAAATACTACACTGAGCAGCCTAGTATTTTCATTTTTCACTTTTTGTTGCTGGAAGTAGCATATTGGGTATGAATGTACACTCTTTAGATTAAGTCCTCAAATGAGTCAAAAGGACACAGTGTAGTTCAGTGCCAAGGTCAGACATAAAGGTTGGATTCCTTCACTCTCATTCTTGGAATTAAAACTTTTAAATCTTCAAAGTTGGATGGGACTTTAGAGAACATGTAATCTGATCGTCTAATTTTACAGATGAGGAAAGTATAGCCCATAATGGGGACTTGACCTTGATTAGCCCAAATAGATTTTGAAACATTAATACTCAGAATCACTTTTATAATAGTGGAAGCTAGAGATTGTCATATATACATTGTTTACTTGAAAAGGTATTGTTTAAATGTGATTATAATCACATATAAGAATCATATGTAGATTAACAATAGTTTGTGCATAAGTTATTTGGTCAGTGGTATTAGATCCAAAGTAGTGAGATTGTAATTGGCTCAAAACTGTCAGTTTTCTTTCTCCACCGTAATATGAATTTATTTTTTCCTAAAAAAAAACAAAACTAATGAGTAAAAAACTTGAATACAGAGAACAAACTGGTGGTTGCCAGAGGGGAGGTGTTGGGAGGATGGGTGAAATAAAGGGGATTAGGAGGTATAGACTTCCACTTATAAAATAAGTCATGGAGATAAAAAGTACAGCATAGGGAATATAGTCAATAATATTGTAGTAATGTATGGTGAAGGAGGGTGACTATACTTATCATGGTGAGCACTGAGTAATGTATAGAATTGTTGAATCAAAATGTTGTACACCTGAAACTAATATAACATGGTATGTTAATAATACTTCACAAATGTTTTTCATTTACTTTTTTCTTTTACTGAAGAAAAGAAAAACAAATTAAAAATGTAATATAATGTTAAATGGAATATTTCTGAAGGAAACCATACAGTCTAATTATCTGAGCTCTAGAACAGGAATCAAGGATGCAGTGTTCCATGCATAAATTTGGCTATGACAGCTATTTTAGAATATGATTATTACATGAATGGGTGGAGGAGTTCACTGTTTTGGATACTTCTTCGTTTACCTGAGGTAGCTGCCAGTTCCAGGCTGCAACCCCTCACCAGGAAGCTGGGTAGCAGTGCAAACACAATCCACTTATGATCCAAACAAGGGTGCAGATTAATGAGAAAGGCAGACACTCGAGGGAGGACACTGTTTACCTTGCCCTGGGAACTGACCCCTGGACATTTACATCCTCACATGGAAACTGAGCCTGATCACTTTATCCTATCCTATCTTTTTCAGTTACCTTTTGATTTTTCTCTAAGTCACAGATTGCTTTTTGTGAAAGAGGGAAGTGGGGAACTAGCCTGTGCTCTTTCTTTTCATCACAATGGTAATCAATCTTCAGACTTTACTGACACCCAGATATCCTAAAGCATAAATATCTCCAAAGCGTTGGATGGAAGTGTGACAGTTTTATGTAATTCTATTCAAGATTTTAAGAGCAATAGAAGATTCTAAAATGCTTCTGTCTCTATTGTAAATGCTGTCATCTTTGCTATTTTACCTTTTTGACAAATGCAAGGATTATGTGCTGGCATAGATTGATTTTTCTTTCAAACCTCTGTCAGTTCCAAAGAATGAATATAGTGCCAAAAATATATGTACAATGGGAATATTTATAACCTGGCAATTTCCTATACAAAGAAAATATATCTGAGAAAGAGCTGAAGTGGTCTTCTTTTAAGATATTTTATTGAAATATTTTATGTCTCCAAGGCAATTTATACTTCCTGTGACATGTTTAACAATTAATACAGTGGAAAAATATGCCAGTATGTATCTTGATAGTCCATTGCATCTTTCAAATGTAAAATCATTATTTGAAGTAGTTCTCACACTTTTTGAAACTTATAATAATGGACTAACCAGGTATTTCTGAGCATGTACTGAATTTATGTGGACTTGCTAGAGTTGAAACTCCTAGTCCATGCATATGTAATGATGTAAAGGAACTTTTAAAAGAAACATCTGCAACTGAAAAGAATTACAAACATTAGTACTTACCATATGCAATGTACTGCATTATGTTTTTCACATATATTGGCTCTTTTAAATTTGGCAACACCTCTGCACATATGAAATAATTGCATTTATTTTCAGATAAGAAATTTCAGAAACAGAGAAGTAACTTGCCTAGCTAAAATTAGGTAATGGAGGGGGTGCGTCCTGGGATGATCCCAGAGTCAAGCTCCCTGCTCAGCAGGGAGTCTGCTGTCCCTCTCCCTCTGCCCCTCCCCCCTGCTCCTGTGTGTGGGCTCTCTCTCTCTCCCTCTCTCTCAGATAAATAAATAAAATCATTAAAAAAAAAGTTAGGTCATGGAAAGGTGGAATCAGAATTTTATATCAAATTTGCTTGACTACAAAATTGAGAGTTGCAGTTGAGAGAGATGGATGTGGGACTATTTTCTTCCTTTCTTTCAAGAAAAGCATTGACTCCATACACCGATATTTTTTCCCTCTATTTATTGGCATAGCTTGTAGGTAAGCCACAAGTCGTACCTAAGGCATAATGGGAACAATAATTAATGATGGTGAGAAATCTAACTTAACACATTCCTCTTCCTTTAACCCCCACTCAATCCATTACTAAAACCTCTCTATTCTCTAGAAAGCACACAACAAATATATCTAAGTCTCTATTGTTCTGTTTCTATGACCCTGGTCCAAATCATCATTTTTTGCCTGGACATCCACAATATTCTCCTCATTCTCCCTGCTGCTGTTCTTGCCAACTCAGGTGGATTCTTCAAATGCTAAGAGGGCAAATTTTTAAATTGTAAATTAGAACATGTCAATTTACTGATTAATATTCTTTAATATTTTTCCAACCTATTTGGAATAAAGTAAAAATTTCTTATTTTGGTAGGCAAATTCCTTAGTTCTATGGTTTTGGTGCCTCTCCATGCCTTCATTTCATACCACTCTCAACATACTCCATACTTTAGCCACACCTGTTCTCTTTCCTATATGCCAAGCTTTGTTCTGCCTTAGAAGTTTGTATATGTCATTTCTGCCTGGAAGATTCTATCCCATTCTTCCACAACTATTTTTTTTCCCTCCCCTATGAGTTATTGGATTAAATATCACCTATTCAGAGAGGCTTTCTTTGATTACCTAAAGTAGCTTAAGTCCCATTATGCTTTTTCTTAACATTTAAAAATAATTTGTCATTTTATGCAACTTTGTTTATATATCAATTCTACCCTACTAAACTCTAAGTTCTATAACATAAAGATGGTATGTTTTGATTTCAGCACAGTATATCCTGCCTTCTAAGCTAGGCACAAAGTTGGTGTTTAGGTGAACAAAGTGAATAAAATTACCATAATCAACTTTGTTTTATTTTGTGATTCTTACTAATAAAATGGAAACTTAAATCAATTACAAAATGTCTTTGTTGACCATTTACATGATGTCCAGTCTATTGGTAGGAGACTATGCAAAAAGATCAGTTACAGAACACCATTACAATGCAAGAACTCTGTAAGAGTTAAAGATCACCTACTATAAGGAACACAGAGGGAGGAGCAACTAATGTTGCCTTAGGAGTGAATTTACTGACATTATGACATGGGAACCAGGTCTTAATGATGAGTTATAATTTTCCAGATTCAGAAGGTTGAACCTGAGTGTTGTGGGATATTTGGCTTTGGATGTGTGGCAGGAGCGTAGCCTGATTGAAATGCTGGTGGGAGAGAAGCCCAAAAGGCAAATTGCACTGAAAGATCTTCTGTACCAGACCATGGGGTTTTTAATAGGGAAGTGATCTGATCCATATAATTTTATGGAAAGGTGATGTGAGAGTAAAAAAACATTGAAATTAGAAGGGAGGTTAGCTATGCAACAGGCAATATGATACCCACTGGGATTTCAGAAACAGTGACCTAAAAAGAGGTAATTAGAAGATATTATTTATCTGGGGTTGTCTCCATCTTTATCCTTTATCAGTCATTTGTTTGACTTTTCCACATTTGACTTTAGTATACATTTTCTAAAATACATTTGAAAATAGGGTATTTCTCTATCAGGTCGTATATAATGCAAGTGTAATGAAAAATATCAACTCTACAGTGTTTGAGAAATAGGTGGGAGAGAGACTTCATAAACTATGTCATGCTTGAGCTAGGACCTAAAATAAAGGGGCAGGCTCACTTCAGGCAGAGAGAATAGCATAAGCAAAGGCATGGAGGCATGGTATGAACCAGGGATGGCAAATAATGTAATATGCTTGAACTACAGAAATAACCATAGGGATTCTCATGTGTCCATTGATTGTGGATTTTGGATGAACAAAGGGGGGCTCAGATAAAATACATAAATTTTATCATTTTGGGGCTTTTTTGAGCATGTGGTCCTCTAATGGTGAGATTGCAGCCATAATTGAGTAAGTTTCATGAGCTATTTAAATGTAACTGGATTCTCATCACTGCTAAGGATGCTCTAAATGTTCTTTTTTATTCCTTGCAGTGGCTATTTTAAAGGTTTCCACTCTTCTTAAACTCCAACCTTGCCTCACCCAGTTTCTTATAATTTATGGCTTTGAAGTGGGAGCCATCTGACAAGCGATGATGCAACTTCCTATCTCCTGGTTTCAAAGCTCCTTTTCTCTCTGCCTATCAGACTCCCATCCCACATTCTCCTTCCTGATCTCTGTTACTCCACCAAATTGCTATTAGAAAGAAATTTGCTGCCCCAACTTGTTACCTCCCACTCACTCCTGACCTCTTGTAATCCAGTTACCTTCTTTACTGCTCTTTGGAAATTAATCATTTTGTAATTTCTTACATTCCAGGTCAAATGAACTTTTTTAAGTCCATCTAATTTTTAGCTCCATCTTCTTGACTCTCCTTTCCACCTTAGCCTTCATGCTTATTGTCTTTGATTATTCCTTTTTCATATCTTTTGTCTTTTCACATGGATTAATACTCCAAAGTCCTTTTCTTAACCAAATCTCTTCTTTGTCTAGATTCTCCTTTAAACTATTTTTGCTATATTGGTATCTACTAAATCAGTATCTTTTAGGGCCCATATACACATTTCTAAACTGGTTTTTAAAAAAATCTTCTATATCCTGTTCTTTAAAATCAAGAAATATTTAAGATTTTAAGCCAACAACTCTTCCTGCTTTCTTCATTCTGTTAGAAGGCCAGAAATTTTCCAGTCATCCATGTCTTATATGGTAAACTATTCCCCCTCCTTAATCTCCCACATTTAATACTGTCAGTTGAATAATGAGACTATCTTTTTCATTTAACTTTTGTCTTTACATTCTCATTGCTACATGTTGGCTCAAACCCTCATTTTCTCTTGTCTATACAAGCATAATGCCATTCTGTTTTCACCTTTATCCTTTCAATATACCACAGGGCCCCCCCAACAAATTTTAAATCACTAGGAAAGAATCCCCCCACTTCCTGGGTAATAAAATCTTCATTGGCTCCCTATTTCCTACCAAATTTAGAGACAAAAACCTGAACTGTAACTGAAAGTCCTCTACTATATTTTATACTCTCATATATAAAGTATAATTTCTGCTTTTAAGTTGTTTTTAAAACAGTCTCTTTATTTAGTTCATGGATGGTATATTAGTAATCTATTGCTGCATAATAAATCACCCCAAAATTTAGCAGCTTAAAATAATATACATTTATTACCTCACCATTTGTGTGGTTTATGAATCTGGACATGGTTTAACTGAGTCTTCCCCTGCATAGTCTTTCATGAGACTGCAAATACTGCTCAGGGCTGAAGTCTCCTCTGAAGGCTCAACTCAATGGGGAAGGATCCATTTCTAAACTGTGGTTTTTGGTGGGATTTCCTATTTTGATGGTTTTTGGAATCAGGGCTTCTGTTCTTGGCTAGCTGGAGGATACCATTAATTCCTTGCCATGGGGACTTTTCCAACATGGCAATTTCCTTCAATTAAAGCTAGAAAAAGAGAGTCTGACAGCAAGACAGAAGTTATTCTCTTATGTATCCTAATCATAGAAGTGTGATGTCATTTCATCATCTTTGTCATAGCTATTGATTAGAAGTAATAGTTCATGCCCACACTCAAGAGCATACCCAAAGGGAGGGAATTGTACAAGAGTGTGAATATCAGGAGACAGAGATCACTGGAGCCATTTTAGGGGTATCCTGTGTCAGAGATATTGGAACAGGATATGGGTATTAAGCTGCAACTGGATAACAACTGTACTATAGCCCTAGTGAGGGGTAGTCTTTTTTTTTTATTAAGATTTTATTTATTTATTTGACAGAGAGAGACACAGCAAGAGAGGGAAC
The DNA here is from genome assembly GCF_011800145.1 of Mirounga leonina. Classification (NCBI taxonomy): domain Eukaryota; kingdom Metazoa; phylum Chordata; class Mammalia; order Carnivora; family Phocidae; genus Mirounga; species Mirounga leonina. The sequence goes on along the minus strand of NW_023270377.1, from coordinate 45,895,152 downwards.
ACAAGCAGGGGGAGTGGGAGAGGGAGAAGCAGGCTTCCCGCCTAGCAGGGAGCCCGATGCAGGGCTCGATCCCAGGACCCTGCAATCATGACCTGAGCCGAAGGCAGATGCTTAACAACTAAGCCACCCAGGCACCCCTGGGGTAGTCTTGACAGTGCATAGGGAAAAGATATTTGAATGATGCACCTGGTCATCCAATATGTGTAGAAAGATAAGTGGCCTGAGGTTAGACATATACAGACTCATATACATACTCCTCTACATATCTATATGTATATAATCTATAGGAGTTTGTGTATGTATGGGTATAGTCAGTGGCAAATGGCATGGCTAGCTCTCCAGGGGCCGGAGAACAATTAGAAAATTGAAGATCAAGAGGTCTGGAGAGGAGGCATTTGGTTGTGCACATGGAAGTAGGTATGAAGTTTGAAAATCTTCATATCAAACATTCATGCCAATCAGAGAGCACCTACAGGGTTAGAGGCACTACAGAACAAAATAGATAAAAATATTTGGTCATGAGCCAGAATTTGTCACCAGCCATTCCCATGCTGGCATAATGAGCACATGAGTAAAGTGAAGAATGGAGGCTATTCATGAATCCAACAGCATGGGCTCCAACTTACTGAGACTGGTCTACCTACTGCTACAGAATATCTACCCTATTGATGACAAAGGCCAAGACTAAGCCTCTGGATAGCTGGTGACAAGTAAGCAACGTTGGATCCTTTCTTCCCCCAAAATGCCAGTGATTAGCTCTGATAAGACTTTTCAGGGGTAGGTTTGCATTTCCTACCTATAGGATTTCAGCCAGCACTACTATCTAAGTTAGGTTTACATAGTGTTCGACCCACCAGCATGGGATCCTGATAACATTGTGTCCATTTACAGGACCTATTTTTATACCAGAGGAGGTGGAAGAGTGGGCCCATGACTGTTGTGGTTCACATATAATGATAAACTGATGCCTGAATATAAAGATCTTTCATTCTGGCCCAACACAAGACACCTTTGAAAGTTCTTTATCATTTGAGAACTGCCATTCAAGTCAGCTGAGGCTGTCTGGACTGCATTGCAACTCAGCTTCTTCCTCTGCCTAACCCTGCTATGTCCCTCTGCCTTTGCACAAGTGTTGGTTCCAAGCACACTTCTTATTAAGCATTTTGCATGCTAAAGTTTGTCTCAAAGTCTGCTTTCTGGAAAATCCAATCTACACAGTCAACATGCCAGGAAAGATTTCCTACTAAATAAATAGCAAGGGACAAAGTCTTACCTCAAAGTATGTGCTGAAAAAAAAAGTTCAAGGAAATATTTTAATAAAAAAATCTTATGAAGACATTCATAAAATGAATGGATCCATGAAATTATAGTGTTAACTTATGATTACAGTTCTAAAATAAATTGAATAGTGAAGTGAGATTTTAATGGAACACGTAGGCAAACTATTTTACTAATTGTGATGGGCTTGTCAACTATAAGGATTTTTTAAATTCTAGAATTGACAATAATTATAGCTTAACTTATGTTTGAAAAGATATTAACTGTCAAAATTCAAGTAGGGTGTCATATAGACAGTCACTTTTTTTGGAAAAATAGAATTGTGAGGTTTTTAGTTGATAAATTTAAATCTCATTTCAAATAATGTGAAATGAAGTTAAAATCTATTTAGTCTTTTTCATTTGCTTTATCATCACTTTATATTTTGAATACTTTTCTCTTTATTATATTTGTCAAAATCTTTTCTATCTCACTCGATGCCAAGATAATGAAATGATTGACAGTTTTGATCGAACTGTGTCTTCTCAACTGAAGGAAAAAATATTTTTATTACTCCTATCCCACAATATACTTTCTGCAAGTAAAAAGATCTAAACTCCCCAACAAAGGCTCTTTTGAAATTATTTTAGTTATTAGTGAACAGAGCAGCTAATTGTTTATATTTTACGCGTAATCTAGAATCATGGAAAAATCCTTTAAGATGTCTGGAATCATTTATGTGCCTATACTCAGCAAGAAAACTCTGGAACTAGGCTGTCCAAGAGGCTACACACACACACACACACACACACACACACACACACACGTGCAATCTGGGAGCTTGGCACTGACTGCTGGCTAGGGTAACTCAGTTCTCCACGTGGCCTCTCCGTGTGGTCTTTCATCCTTCAATATTATATCCTGAGCTTCTTACATGGTGACTGGCTTCCAAGAAAGCCAACAGAGAAGCTCCCAAGACCTAGAGCTGAAGCATACGGCATAACTTCTATTATACTGTTGGTCAGAGGAAGTCCTAAGGCCAGTCCAGATTTATAGGGAAGAGCCATAGATTTTACCCTTTGATGGGAAAAGTGGGAAATTTATATACAGAAGGACATATTCCACAAGAAGAATTATTGTATCCATCTTTGGGAACAAGCTAGAATACTAAGGTTATAGACATGGCAGCACCTGCTATTGGAGGTCGGGGAAGGTCTATCTGAACAGGTGAAATAAGACCAGGAAGTTGAGTGAAATGAGGGAATGAGTTTTGCCAACATAAGGGAAGAAAGAACATCCTTGCCAAGGGAATATCAACTACAAAAGGCCTTGAAGTGGGAACAAACCTGGTTGTGTTGGAAGAAATACTACAGCTTCTTATGATAATTAAGCAAGAGATGGTTGTCTCTTAATAACTCCAAATAGCTATGGAGCTATTTGTGAGTGTGGTAGATTCTTTCATTCAGTGTATGTTTTGAAATAGAACTGATAGGACTTGCTTTCAGATTATGTGTTGATACGAGAAAGAAGAATCAAAGAGGATTATAAAGTTTTGGACTAAAATCTGGGCAAATAGTATTACCATTTAATAAGATGAGCTGGAGTCCCTTGAGGTGGAACATATGTGTTGAAAAATAAAAAGTCAGTCTTAGATATTTACTTGACATTCCTATGGATATCCAAGTAGACATGCTGAGTTGGAAACTGGATTTCTGAGTCTGGAATCCAGTAACAAGTTTGGGCCTAGATATAAAAATGTAGCACTCATCATGTGTGATTTAAAAAATAGGGGATTTGATGAGATCACCCAGAAAGTAATTTTAAAAGGAGAAAAGAGAGGTGTGGGGAGTAAGTTCTGGAGCATTCCAACATGTAGGGGTTAGGAAGAGCAGAAAGATCCAAAAAAGAAAGCTGACAATGGAAGTGATTGGTGTGGACTGTTGGCTAGGGACACAGTGTCCTAAAAATACATGAGGTAGGGAATTGCAAGAAGGGAATTATCAGTGGTGACATGATACTGAGAAAAGTTAGATGAAATCTGACTGTTGAATATGTATAGAACTTTGAATTTGAATGAGCTATTCCAGTGAAGAGTACAGCTAAGAGAGGAAGTGAAAATAATGTATATAAGTAATACTTATACATATTTTGCTTGTTTATTTTTTCCTGAAAATGGGAACAGATAAATGGGGCATGTTTTTTGTTGATGGAAATGATCCACATGGAGGAAAACATGATGATGCGAGAGAGGAGGATGATAAGAAGAGGTGTTTGCAATTGTAAGAGAAATGAGAACAAATATTCAGGTGGCCCACTGGGACATAGATAGGGATAAGGGCTTTTTATCACTTTAATAAAAGGAGAAGTATAGTTTGGTGTTAAGGACCTAAAATTGGCAGATTTAATGGTGGAAGACATGAAATTTCTCCTTGAAATTTTTATATTTTCTAAGTGAAAATGAAAGCAAGGTGATAAGGTAAGAGTAAGGTAGTAATAATAGGGTTTTGAAATTGAGAGGAAGAAAAGGGTGAAATAATTATTTTGGAGGAATTAAATGTAATTTAACTAAAGAAATGTATAGTCCCCAGACAGTACTAGCAGACTATTTGAGGTTTGTGGTCATAAATTAAGTAGGCCAGTATAAGTTTGTTTTTTGTTTTGTTTTGTTTTGTTTTTTCAGCAGGGAAGCTAGTTCTTTTTATTTTATTTTTTATTATGTTCAGTTAGCCACTGTATAGGACATAATTAGTCCTTGATACAGTGTTCAACGATTCATTAGTTAAGTATAACACCCAGGGCTCATCACAGCACGTGCCCTCCTCAATACCCATCACCCTGTTACCCCTTCCCCTACCCTCCTCCCCTCTGAAACCCTCAGATTGTTTCTCGGGGTCCATAATCTCTCATGGTTTGTTTTTCTTTAGGTGCACTCAGTTACCTAGGTTCAGGGGTAGAATTGTTACTGGGTTGCTTGGTTCTTGTCCCAGATGCACCAAAGAATTGGAGACCTGAGATCAGAATGGGGAGATAGAGTTTATTGGGTAGATAAGCATAGTACATTTTCAAGAGAAAAAGCGGGCCACTGCTGGAGCTAGAGTGGCAGTGGCTCCAGGAAGCTCTAGCTGCCTCCTTTTAAGTCTACTTTCTGCATCTGTATTTGGCTTTAATTGACACTTTTGATTGACAGCTGGTGGTTATATAACATTTAGGCTTCTGTGCATGTGCCTACCCATGATGCATTCTGTTATAATTGTATTTATTTATGTATTGTATATTTATGAGTATCTAATGAGCTTTTGCTGTGACCTTAAAGTTACTTAAGGGCAAGTTGTACTTTTTGTGCACATGCTCAGCTCTTGGAAGTCCTCTTGGGCTTTTGAGCCAGCTCTGTGGCTAGAACTTTCCTGTTCTGTTAACCCTTGGCGGTGGCTCTGAAGGTATGGCCAGCATCTGTTTTATCCCTCCTCACTGACTAACTAACTAACTGCTTCTATCCCTCCTCACTGCCTAACTAACTGCCTAACAGAATGAGTGGCTTTTCACAGATGGGAGTTTTTCCAGGTGAGATGGAATGGATAGGGGAGATGAAAACCCCAAGGATATGCAAAGAACAGCTAAAATGATGAATCATGGAATCCAAGCTAGGTGAGGAAGGAAGTGGGAGAAATCAAGATGGTATTGGAGAGGGAAAAGAGGTAGAGCAGTGAACTGAAAATTCTGGTGGAATGGGACTTGGAGTGGTATGAGATTCCACAATTAACTTCCTTTCAGAACCCTGAAGATGTGACACTCTTTGGAGAGGGGCTTCCATGGGAAATAACTATGGCAGCAGAGACCAAGGTGTTAAGAGTCCTGGGATGGGAATGGGATAGACAAGCCTTGATGACCAGAATTAAATATCCTGCCAGCTTAAACAGATGAGAATTGGGATTAGGATTTAATTTAATTTTAAGGAAAGAAACCAATGCAGAATTTTTTATACACCTATATACGTATGTGTGTATATGCATGTATGTGCATTTCTGAGAAGGGCAGTGGAACTTTGAAAGGTTTAAAGTTTTCCCCTTTTAAAAGATATTTATGCATGTTATAATTTATGCAATTTAAAATATAATTAATCACAAAAGAAACAAAGCTTTACACATTATATAATGAGTGCAATCTGATATAGAGTGTTAAGATATCTAAAGAAAGTAGATTTGATGCAAGTTGGTTAGTCCTGGGAACCTTTGAAAAAGGAAGTCATGAAGGCAGATTTGGCAATTTCTACCCAAGCATTACCCAGGAGAAAAGCACATTTAGCCAACAGACTTTGAGTATACTGACTCCTGACTCCTTTGGCAAGCCTATCCCTGTTTTAAGATGAATTAATCAGTTGTGTGAGCCTAACGCCATTAAAAATTGGATTCATCTAACTTTTTTGTTTTGATTCCACATTTATTGAACAGCCTTCTGATTATTGTCTTTCTGTGTGTGCCTACACGGGCAAAATATGTTGCTCATATGAGTCTCAAAAATTTTAGTCCCTGTAACAATTATTTCACAATGTAAATTAAGTCACATTCTGGCTTCATTTATCTACCTCAGGAGCTTGCATAATGTAGGCTTTTTCTTGTGAAGTGGATTTGCTTTTGGAATGCTGACAAAATCAAGTTATTAGACATGTAAAGCAACCGGCCAATTCACGGGCCATAGTGAATCTACCCAGGTGATGAATATTATTACTCTGTGAGGCCTCTTGGGAGGAAGCCAGCCTTGCCCCTGGCAAACTCCCCTGCAATCACTGTATACATCCTCTACACTTGGAAACCTGGCTCAAATTTTGCCTCTTCTGTGATGCCTTCTCTGGGCTCTCCATCTACTTTTAGCTGTCTGGGGGGAGGGTATTTTATGGATCACACTATCTGCTGGGCTCATGGAGAGGCTTCCCTGCTCACAAGCAAAAGTTCCTCTTAGAGGAAGGATATATAACTGGTTTATGTCTGTCCTTAGACTCCCCCAAGCAAGTTATGTCTTCACATTTTTGGTCTGGAAGAGAAGGCTTTAATTACATCCTTATTTAAATACAGTATTCCAAGATTCTTGCAGGCCCTGCATGTGTTTTCCTATTACAGAGATGGAATAATTTATGGAAGGGCAAGAATACACATCAGGACTTTTTGTGTTAATGAAAACAGAAATTTTGATCACTGACATGTACTAGGAGGCTAAAATGGAAATATTTGCCCTCTAGTTCTCAATGAAAATACTGCTATGGTAGTTGATATTCCAAGGAATCATTTATAAACTTTTTTTAAAAAGATTTTATTTATTTATTTGACAGAGAGAGAGAGAGCGAGAGCAGGAACACAAGCAGGGGGAGTGGGAGAGGGAGAAGCAGGCTTCCCGCCGAGCAGGGAGCCTGATGTGGGACTCAATCCCAGGACCCTGGGATCATGACCTGAGCCGAAGGCAGATGCTTAACGACTGAGCCACCCAGGCGCCCCCAAGGAATCATTTATGTCTGTGTATATATAAGTTAGGGTGACAGTATAATTTTTCATTTAAACTAGGACACTTTTGAGAATGAAGGTATACACTATAAATTATGCCAGGAGAACAAGTATAAATTAAAACTGCCTTGGGTAAGCAGAGAGGTATGGTTACCCGATATGGAGGCTGGATTGATAATGAGTCAGGATAGTCAGGATAGGTCAGTATAACCATACTGTTTTAAATAGCCATTATCTGCTACAATTGGTCAGTGCTTTATTTTGATATGTTATGTGCTATACTAGTTGAAAAACTTTTTTAAAAAAAGATTTATTTATTTCAGACAAAGAGAGCACGCAAGCAGGAAGAGGGGCAGAGGGAGACAGAGACAAGGAGACTCCCTGCTGAGCAGGGAGTCTGCTAATGGGGCTTGATCCCAGGACCCTGAGATCATGACCTGAGCTGAAATCCAGAGTGGGACGCTTAACTGACTGAGCCACCCGGGCACCCCTAGTTGAAAAACATTTTTTAAACATCACTCCAGCATATAAGGATAAAAATAATTTAAAAAATTTACACCTGAAACCTTGCTTAGGTAGTGAGAGAATAAAGCCCAAGGGAGATTATTTTAAGCAAAAATGTAGAGGAGAAAGTTTATTCGTCATAAAGATCTCATTTCATTATGAATAATATATTTTATCTTTTTAATACTAGATGAGAGATTATATTACATAGAGAAGTTACATTGAAAATATATTACTTTGGGGGAGGGGCTTTTTATTTATACGTATATATTTTTTTCATTTATATATTTTTTGTTTTCAAGGTAAAGGAATAATAAAAAGTCTAAAATTCTAAAGTAGAGTATCACAAGCATATTCTATATAATTTGTCATCTTTTTAGTCCTTTATTTTTTAGTTATATTTTTAAACTATTCCATAGACTTTCATTAAGAAAGCTGTAATTCCTTAAAGGAATAAAGGAATGCCTAATTTAATTATAGCTTTCTTGCTCAAATTCTCTATCTAGGAAATTAGGCTTTTATTTAAGTTTTCAAATATGTTTACATAGATAGATGTTTATCTAAAAATCTTTTATGAAACTTTATTTAAACTTTTTTATTTTTATCTCTTTGCATTTTTTAAAATTTTATTTTATTATGTTATGTTAATCACCATACATTACATCATTAGTTTTTGATGTAGTGTTCCATGGTTCATTGTTTGCATATAACACCCAATGCTCCATTTAATACCCATCACCAGGCTAAACCCTCCCCCCAACCCCCTCCCCTTTAGAACCCTCAGTTTGTTTCTGAGTCCATAGTCTCTCATGGTTCATCTCCCCCTCCGATTTCCCCCCCTTCATTTTTCCCTTCCTACTATTTTCTTCTTCTTCTTCTTTTTTTTTTTAACATATAATGTATTATTTGTTTCAGAGGTACAGGTCTGTGAATCAGCAGTCTTACACAATTCACAGCGCTCACCATAGCACATACCCTCCCCAATGTCTGTCACCCAGCCACCCCATCCCTCCCACCCCCCACCACTCCAGCAACCCTCAGTTTGTTTCTCAGAGTCCAGAGTCTCTCATGGTTCATCTCCCCCCCCC
>NW_023270377.1:45801785-45881811 GCF_011800145.1 Mirounga leonina | reverse complement strand
TTTATTTATTTATTTATTTATTTATTTATTTATTTATTTATTTATTTGAGAGAGAGAAAGCACATGAGAGGGGGGAGGGTCAGAGGGAGAAGCAGACTCCCTGACAAGCAGGGAGCCTGATGCGGGACTCGATCCAGGGACTCCAAGATCATGACCTGAGCCGAAGGCAGTCGCTTAACCAACTGAGCCACCCAGGCGCCCCGTGAGCTAGTTTTTTATAAAGGCACTAATCCCATTTATGGAAGTTCCACCCTTATGACCTAATTACCTTCCAAAGGCCCCAATTCCCAAAACTACCAAATTGGGATTGGGGTTCCAACGTATGAATTTGGTAGAGGGTGGGGGGAGGCTGGGGACACAAACATTCAGTGCGTTGCCACATCCATTCAGACCTTTTTGCCTGATGCAATAATAAACAGGTGACCATGAATAATTTTATGTGCTTTTTCCTTATATAAAAGCAAAATGTAGTCTTTGTAGTTTATTCAATAATAACAAAAAGAATAAGAAAAATCAAAAGTGTAGTCCTCAAAGGTGAAAGACAATTTCTCTAAAAATTGATATAGTATCTTGAAAACCAGATATGGCTATTTGATCTCAGAATCAATTTTTTTTTGAAATCAGAATCAATTTTACTAAACTTTGCCCTCATAGGAAAATACTATTCTTGGCAGGAAATGACTTTGTATTCTAACAGTTCTTGAATCAGCCATACTCTTGTACCCAGTTAAGCTTTTTTTTTTTCCTTTCTAACTTTTACTGAGAACTTACTTGTTAGATACTGTTCTGATGCTCTACATGTAAAACTCAGTTTATGCTTATCACAACACTGTGACGTAGGTGCTATTATTGCCTTAATGTTAGAGAAATAACCTGAAGAACAAGAAAATAATTTGTCTTTGATTATTTAGTTCATAATTGGAAGAACTATGATTTGTGCCTTGTGTTTTCAGAGATTTTTGTATTAACCATTGCACTATGGTTATTTATTTAACTTACGGCAAATGGCAACATCCATCAATGTATTTGAGATGATTCAAAGCTCTCAGCCTGGAGCCTGGCACACAAGGGCAACCTAGTATTTGTTTGCTATGTCCTTGTGTTTAAACAGTACATGGCATGCTCGTACTTTTACTAACCAAAAGTCACATAACAAGAAAAAAAAATGTATTTTGTCTCGTTTATTTGGATGAATTGAAAACTAGTAGAATTGCTCACCTGCGAACACAGAAAATTGGAAATTTGTTCAATTAGGAAGCAATAATTATGCCCGAGTATCGCCCATCTTTGCCCATTTTCCAGGTTATAAAGATTTTACTCAAAGAGGAAAATAGTACTCCCAAAGACGCTGTGCTCCATCTTTTGTTTTATTGCATATGCTTTTCTTATTGTGCTATTAATATTTCTCAATAGGTATACTTCCATAACCTGTGAATCAAGCAATACCTATTGTGTAATGCTGAAGCAGACAGCAGTCAGGCCTTTATTGTGTTTCATAGTGCATTATTTGGAGATTAAAGTGGAAAAAATCCAGATGGCTGATATAATTTGGGTGATTTTTTTCACTGTTGAGCAGACATTACTGATATGTAATACTGAAAGCCAATTTTTCAAAAAACTTTGGAACAATCTCTATCAAAGGGAATTGTGCCCTTGCTAGTTCACTGTCCCAGAGAAAACAAGATGTAATGAGAATAAGGCCAGAAAAACCGCCCAGCTTAGCCCAGTCTAAATTACAAGATGCAGATGCATGAGCTAAATAAACTTTATTGTTTTTAAGCTGTATTTTCTCGGTGGGTTTCCATAAGAAAATTAAGCCCTATAGAAAAAATATGTGAGTGACTATTTTCTCAGTTCTCCCAAATGGTACATGGTTAATTCGTTAATAAATGTCTTAGGGCATTAAGGCTTAACTATCTTTTGGAACCCTACTAAGAAGGGATGTTTCAAACCATTGCATTGTGGATGATTGTTGGATAGCATAATTGTAACAATAGATAACTAATGCAACCATATATTAAAATGCTTTACAAAGCTGTCATTCTTAAAATAATGTGTCACCAAATGACAGATCAATGGACCAAAATTAAATATCAAAAAAGTCTGAAATATATATAAGATACAAAATGAAAGTGGGCATTTTAAGGAAAAAAAAAAAAGAGTATGTTCTGTCTTACTGATTCTTTCATTTGCTTAGGATGCATATAGATTCCTCTCCACTCAGCTTTATTGAAGTATAACTGATGACAAAAACTGTGTATATTTTAAGTGTGCAATGTGATGATTTGATATAAATTGCAAAATGATTACTACAGTCAAACACATCCATCACCTCACCTAGTTAGCATGTGTGTAGTAGCACTTAAGATCTCTGTTAGCAAATTTCAAGTATATAATACAGTATTCATTGCATTCACCATGCTGTACATTAGATCCTCAGAACCTGTTCACCTTATAACTGAAAGTTTTTTACGCTTTGACTAACATCTTTCCATTTTCTCCCTTCCACCCACTTTCCTGGCAACCATCATTTTCTCTGGTTCTAGAAGTTCAGGTTTTTTAGATTCTACATATGAGATTATATATTTTTCATGTAGTTTTAAATATATATATGAATTCCACTTGTGAAGCAAATATATTAAAAACAGGGACATGAAAAATTGAGGGAAATATTTTGGATATGTAATTTTTATTTGTGAAGCAACTACATTAAAAACAAATTGATGTTGAAAGTTGAGGGAAATATTTGTATAATTTTTATTTATTTAAGCACATTATCAAATGAAGATTAAACTCTAGGTTAAAACCTTCAAGCTGGCAAATTGTAGAATTGTGTACACACCTCAAATGGCAGTCAGTATCTTCTTTGAGGCTCATTTTTCTTTTGTGAGATACTTCAGAAGCTCTGGCTTCAACAGGAATGTGTAAACATAATTGTAAAGTGACAAAAACTCTTTTCAAATATAGAGTGCCTCTTGTTCTTTGTGTATTTGCAGCATCTAGACTAATACCTGGCACAGAGCAGGCTATTGATGCACATCTGTAGACTGAATGAATTAAACAATAAGATTTGTCTCTTTTGGATGGTTTAAGCTTTTTTTCTTTTCCATGGCCGGACCCAATTATGGATCTTAAAGTGTCCAAATCTGGTTTATTGGGGCAGAGCATGTACTAGAATTTTAACAGGATATCCAGTGAAAAGATGTGTTGTCACTTGATAAGTCCCTTTAGAGAGTTGGGTTAGAGTTAGTAAGACATTATGAGCATTTGAGAGGGTGGAATCTAAATATTGTTTTTAGATTTGCATGCAGAAGGGAGAATTAGTCCAGAGAATATGAGAGCAGAAAGGCAAACAAAAATACCTATCAATAGATACATGCTAATTGTTTAACAAAGTTATTTAACAAATTTAAAAAAATTGTTTAACAAACTCAGACCCATTTCAGACAATTCTGGATATAATTGTTTACTATTCTTTGCACTGGTCCCAAGATAAAAGTGTACTGGCAAATTCTAGGAGATCAGCTCAGTGTCGATGGGGGCAGGACTTTGCTGTTGCTTGGAAGTGAGTACAGCATCCTCTGAGTAGGGAGCCGTCCCTGGTAGAGCAAGAATTTCATAAGTGGGGTGAAAAGTCAGCAAAAGAAACCTCTCAATTTCTTTTTATCTTTATAAAGTTAAAATGCAAATTCTTACCAGAATAGAATAATATTAGAATAAAATATTAAAGAATGCCAGAAAGTTCATGCTTTGTGAAAGCTAACCCTGGAAAGTGTGTAGGAGGTAAGGAAGATCAGCAATGTCAGGCAGAGGATGAGCAGAGGATGTTGTCTGGTTGTGCAAAGATCTTCATTGTGTGTCTACATTATATAACTTGAAGTCCGGAGGCTATCTAGAACTCTGGACATGCCATTATTTATTTTCTAAAGCAAAAGCCCACCAAAAGTCAAGCATAATTAATTGGTTAATTGGTTAATTTTTTTTGTATTATTTACCACTACTCCCCTCTAGATCATCACAAACTATCTGCTTACTAACCAAAATGTTCTCTTATTGTTTTGTTTATTTTATGATATATATCCAAAGAAAAAATAAAGCGTCTTGATAAATGTGATCTCTGAAGATCAATACTTAGGATAAATATTTGTTCTAATATAGCATTTCTTATGTTTAAGAACTATTTCTCATTGGTTTGAATATAAATTCCTACTTGTTTATATTTGAAATTCTGTTTGACACATGTTTTCTCCTTGGCTTTTGAAAATATTGACAAATTCTCAACATATATCATTTTGGACTCTCATGGGTGAACCACCCTCTTTCTCAGCAGTTAACAAAATCTGCTCTTACATGATCAGCCAACTGGCTCTATTGCTGCCTCTGAACTCAGACTTTTAACAAGTTCCAAGATACTTTGAGGGAAAATTGCAAGTGGGAGAAATATGAGCATTTGTTGAGATTCTCTACTCTCTGATTAGAATATTATGTTTCTTGTCTCTTGTGAAGTAGAATTCTCACTTATGAAAATGTTCCCCATCCAATAATTTTTCAAGGGCCTCAGGAGAATTCCTGTTCAATTAAAACTGAGAACTCTTTACAGCATCTTCCTGAAGTCCAGGACCTCGCAGAGTGTTTGGGTAAAGAATAACATGCCAAAGTACATATTTTTGTTATTCAGAACAATAAAATCCACAAAAACTGAAAGAAATTGTAGCCAAAGCTTTGTTTATGTACCTATTCAACTTTTAAAATGCAGTGATTTATTTACCTAGCAAACTAGGCAAACTAATCTTACAAATGTAATTTGCCTTCATTCTTCTCTCTGAACATTCACTCCTGTGAAACTGTTAATACTCAAATGGGCCCGGATGTCACCTACATGGAAAATATTCCTACATGTACATCTGTAGTACTTGTATGTTGGCATGTTCTAGTCCAGTCCTTATATTATAAAGTCATACAATGGAATCTAATAATAACCAGTTCCTTATATTTATACAGTGCTTTTGACCTTTAAGACACTTTTTTAAACCTTTTTAACCTTCAATTTGCTTTAATATTAGGATAATGCCTTATGATATTTAAATCATGTTAATTTGCTATCACTAGAATGCATAAATAGTTCTCTAACCAAATTCTTTGAGTATTTTTTTTAAAAAGCCAAAACTATGTTAAATTGACCATATTCCACATGAAGAAAGTATTGATTCTACCTCGTGCCGAAGTGCTTGTGCCATGTCTGAAATATTGTTGTTAGTTCAGGATTTCACTCTGTAAGAGCAGCACTAGAAGCCATCCAGATTAAGTGCATTATGCAAAGCAGTCATATGAACAATAGCTGAAGTCTCTGGGAATGGTTAACTGGATAAAGGGAACACTTAGGACTTCTGTGCAGTTCTATAGGAATAAAGACCAGTAGATGGAAGTTAAAAGGAGATGGAATCAATTTTCCTGAAGGAATACATTACACATGCCTGTATCCTTGGTGCCTAGGGTTGTATCTGGCAGATGTTGAGTTCACAGGAAATGTTGGTTGTCAGAGATGACCAAAGATGAATATATTAAACTTTCTATAAAAGGAGTGAGCTCATTGTTTGTTTTTTTTTTTAAAGATTTTATTTATTTATTTGACAGAGAGAGACACAGCGAGAGAGGGAACACAAGCAGGGGGGGTGGGAGAGGGAGAAGCAGGCTTCCCGCGGAGCAGGGAGCCCGATGCAGGGCTCGATCCCAGGACCCTGGGATCATGACCTGAGCCGAAGGCAGATGCTTAACGACTGAGCCACCCAGGCGCCCCGAGTGAGCTCATTGTTACTGCATGTATTAGGCAGAGGCTGTGTAAACTTTGGTTGAAATGCTGTAGAAAGAATTTCTGCATTGGGAGTAATGTTGGATATACTCTACTTCTTAGTTTCTTTCCATATTTACATATCTAGAGTTCCATAAATTCTTATCCACATTAAAGAGCCTTACATTGGTGTCTCTACCTTAAACATCACTTTTACAAGGTAAAATTTTCCTTTTAATGTGAAAAGTTTTACCCTGACTTCGTAGATTTGAAAGCTTAATTTAGACTTTTGATGGACTGAGTATCTTAGGAATTCACAGCCTATCTTATTCAAAAGGATCACAACATCAAAATCAGCAGTTCCAGACCATAGAATTCTAAGTTGTTTCATTGCTAAGCCTCAATATAATTCATATTTCTAAGTAAAATATGTCCTTAATTCTGATAAGAATTTTAACTTTCAACTTCATTTCTAGTTTCTGATCTGGTTCCACCTTTGATTAACGATGTCAGGACCTAATCTGATACGACATTGAACAACAATAGTGATCAATCTTGCTTCTTACCTTGGACCAATTTATACTTCATGCTCTCCTTTCTGGCTTTAACAATCCTTAATTATTCACTAAACACAAGCACTCGATAAGTATTTGCTACTTTGGTTTTTCCAATACAAGAATAATTGTTGGTAAGACAAAAAGGGACGTGAAGAAGGGAGTGGTGTAGTGTGGAGTGAGGCAGGGTTCTCCAACACTACTCCTCTCCTGTGCCTTATTCTCGGTGTCTTGCCCTCATCCTTCTGTTTACCTTCAGAAAATCTTTTATAATACTGCTGAGACCACACATTCCTGGACATATAAACACCATATTAACAAATGGTTCTGTAATATTTTCTCCAAGACAGCATTTGGATGTTTCCAAGTCATCTGACTTGGAATATGCTAGCTTTTGTTCATTCCATATTTGCAAGTGTGGGAAGCTCAATTTCTCCATGCAAGATGCCTGTGGTTTTCTTTTTTCTTTTTAAAAAATAGACTATTTTTTAGAGTAGTTTTAGGTTCATAGCAAAATTGAGTGGAAGGTACAATATTTCCCTTATACTTCCTGCTCCCCTCCATTATCAACATCCCCCACCAGAGTGATACATTTGTTATGATTGATGAACCTACACATATTTACTATGCAGAGTCCATAGTTTACATTAGGGTTCACTCTTAGTGTTGCACATTCCATGGCTTTGGACAAATTTATAATGACTTATATCTACTATTGTAGTACCATGCAGAATAGTTTCATTGCCCTAAAAATCTTCTTTGCTCTACCTGTTTAATTCTTCCTCTTCCTAAACCCCTGGTAACCTCTGATACTTTTACTGTCTCCATACTTTTGCTTTTTCCAGCATGCCATATATTTGGAATCATACAGGATGTAGCCTTTTCAGATTGGCTGCTTTCACTTAGTAATACACATTTAAGTTTCCTCTATGTCTTTTCATGGCTTAATATGCATCTCTTTTTAGTGCTGAGTAATATTCCATTGTCTGGATATATCACAGTATTTATCCATTCACCTACTGAAGGATATCTTGGTTGCTGTCATGTTTGGCAATTATGAATAAAGCTGCTATAGACATATGCGTGCAGATTTTTGTTTGGGCATAAGTTTTCAACTCCTTTGGAAAATACTAAGGAGAATAATTGCATAGCTGGAGTATGTTTAACTTTATAGAAAACTGCCAAAATGCCTTCCTATATGGCTCTACCATTTTGCATTTCCACCAGCAATGAATGGGAGTTCCTGTTGCTCCATATCCTTTCCAGCATTTGGTGTTGCCAGTGTTCTGGATTTTGGCTATTCTATTAAGTGTGTAGCAGTATTTTAGTGTTTTAATCTGCATTTCCCTAATGACAGATGATGCAGAACATCTTTTAGTATGCCTATTTGCCATCGGTATATCTTCTTTGATAAAGTGTCTATTATAGTCTTTGGACTATTTTTTACATCAGGTTGGTTATTTACTTATTGTTGAATTTTAAATGTTCTTCATATATTTTAGATAACAGTCCTTGATGAGATGTGTCTTTGCAAATATTTTCTCCCAGTCAGTGTTTTGTCTTCTTTTGATAATGCCTATAACAGCAGAGACTTAATTTTAATGAAGTCCACTTAGCAATTTGTTCATGGATTATGCCATTGGTGTTGTATCTAAAAAATTAACTAAAAAAGTCCCTGCCAAACCAAAGATCATTTAGATTTCTCCTATGTTATCTTCTAAGAATTTTATAGTTTTGCATTTTACAGTTAGGTCTGTGCTCCATTTTGAGTTAATTTTTGTGAAGGGGCTAAAGTCTGTGTCTAGTTTTTTTCCAGCACCATTTGTTGAAAAGACTATCTTTTCTTCATTGTATTTCCTTTGCTCCTTTGTCAAAGATCAGTTGACTGCCTTTATGTAGGTCTATTTCTGGGCTTTCTATTCTGTTCCACTGATCTGTTTTTCTAGTCTTTCAATAATAACACACTCTCTTCATTACTGTAGCTTTATAGTTAATCTTGAACACACATAGTGTCAGTCCTTCAATATTGTGTTGACATTCACAAAATGACTTGCTGGGATTTTGATTAAGATCAAAATGGGAAGAATTGATATCTTGATAATTTTGAGTTTCCCTCTCCATGAACATGAACTGTCTTTCCATTTATTTAGAACTTTGATTTCTTTCATCAGAATTTTGCATTTTTTCTCATACAGATTTGTACATATTCTGTTAGATTTATACCTAAGTATTTCATTTTGGGGAGTACTGATATAAATAATATTTTTTAAATTTCAAATTCCACCTGTTCATTGCTGGTATATAGGAAAGCTATTGACTCTTGCGTATCTTGCAATCTTGCTTTGTTATTAGTTTCAGAGGTTTTTTTTTTTTTTTCTCCTTTCAGATTTTCTATAATCATGTCACCTGCAAAGACAGTTTGTTTCTTCCTTTCACAACAGTGTACCTTTTATTTCCTTTTCTTATTGCATTAGTTAGGACTTCTAGTATGATGTTGAAAAGAGTGGTGAGAGGAGACTTTACTTTGTTCCTGACCTTAGTGGGAAATCTTGAAGTTTTTCACCATTAAGTATGATGTTAGCTCTAGGTTTTTTTTTTTTTTAAGATATTTATGAAGTTGAGGAAGGTTCCCCTGTCTTCCTAGTGCTAAGAGTTTTTATCAAGAATGGCTGATGGGTTTCATCATATGCTTTTTCTGCATCTATTAATACGATCTTATTCTTCTTCTTAGCCTATTGATGTGATAGATTGCATTAATTGATTTTTGACTGCTGTAAAAGCTTTGAATAATTATTTTTATACATTGTTAGATTTGATTTGCTAATACTGAGGATTTTGCATCTATGTTTTTGATAAATATTGGTCTATAGCTTTCTTGTGATATCATTGTCTGGTTTTGGTGTTAGAGTAATGCTGGCCTCATAGATTGAGTTAAGAAGTATTCCTTCTTCTATCTTTTAAAAAAGATTATAGAGAATTGGTATAATCTCTTCCTTAAATGTTTAGTAGAATTCACCAGTGAATCCACCTGGTGGGTGCTGGTGCTTTCTGTTTTGGAAGGTCATTAATTATTGATTCAATGTACTTAATAGAAATAAGCCTATTCAGATTGTCTTTTTCTCCTTGTATGAGTTTTGGCAGATTGTCTTTTAAGAATTGGTCCATTTCATGTAGGTTACCAAGTTTATGGGCATAGAGTTCATAATATTCTTTTATTATCCTTTTAATATCAATAGAATTAGTAGTTATGTCCCTACTTTCATTTCTAATGTTAGTAGTTTGTGTCCTCTTTTTTTTTTCTTCATCAGCTTGGCTAGAGGCTTATAAATTTTATTGGTTTTTTCAAAGAATCAGCTTTTAATTTTGTTGATATTCTCTATTGACTTCCATTTTTCAATCTCATTGGTTTCCTTTTTTAAAAAGATTTTTTTAGAGAGAGAGAGTGGGCACGCACATGCAAGAGTGGGGAGAGGGGCAGAGGGAGAGAATCTCAAGCAGACTCCCTGCTGAGCCCAGAGCCCAACTCAGGGCTCAGTCTCATGACCCTGAGATCATGACCTGAGAAGAAATCAAGAGTTGGACACTTAACCGACTGAGCTACCCAGGTGCCCCAGTCTCATTGGTTTCTTCTCTAATTTTTGTTCCTTTTGTTTACTCTGAATTTGCTCTTCTTTTTCTAGTTTCCTAAGGTAGAAGCCTAATGATTTATTTTAGAGCTTTCTTATTTTTAAAATATATGCATTTAATGCTATAAATTCCGCCCAAGCACTGCTTTTGCTGCATCCCACCAATTTTGATAAGTTATATTTTCATCTTTATTTAGTTAAAAATATTTTTAAATTTTTCTTGAGATTTCTTCTTTGATTCATGTGTTAATTAGAAGTGTGTTGTTTAATCCCCAAGTATTTTCTAGCTATTTCTGTCATTGATTTCTAGTTTAATTTTATTATGGTCTGGGTGCAGACTTATATATTCTTTTAAATTTGTTAAGGTGTGTTTTATGGCCACCAATGTGGTCTATCTTGGTAAATGTCCCATGTGAACTTGAGAAGAATGTGTTTTCTGCAGTTTTTGGATAAAGTAGTCTTTATCAGTTATATCCAGTTGATTGATGGTGCTGTTCACTTCAACTTTGTCTTTACTAATATTTTGCATGCTGAGTATGTCCATTTCTGATAGAGTAGTGATGAGGTATCCAGCTATCGTGGTTTCATCTATTTCTCCTTGCTGTTCTATCAGTTTTTGTTCTGTTAGGTGCATATATGTTAAGGATTGTTATGTTTTCTTGGAGAACTGATCCCTTTATCATCATGTAGTGTCTTTCTTTATTCCTGGCAACTTTCCATGCTTTGAAGTCTGTCTTTCTGAAATTAATATAGCTACTTCTGTTTTTTTTTAAATTAGTGTTAGCATGGTATATCTTTCTCCATTTATTTTAATTTATATGTGTCTTTGTATTTAAAGTGAATTTCTTGTAGACAACATATAAGTGGGTTCTGTTTTTTGACTTACTCTGACAATTTCTGTCTATTAATTGGTATATTTAGACCATTGACATTCAAAGTGATTATTGATATAGTCAAATTAATATTCACCACATTTGTTACTGTTTTATTTGATGCCCTTGTTCTGTGTTTTCATTTTTTCTTTCAACCTTTTCTTTAATTTGTGGTTTCAATTGTGCATTTTGTATAGTTCCATTTTTTTTCTTTCTTAGCATATCTGTTATACTTTAAAAAAAAACAAACTATTTTTAGTAGTTGCCCCAGATTTTGCAAAACACATTTACAGCTAATCTAATTCACTTTCTTTTTTTTTTTTTTAAGATTTTATTTATTTATTTGAGAGAGAGAGAATGAGAGACAGAGCAGGAGAGGGAGGAGGGTCAGAGGGAGAAGCAGACTCCCTGCCGAGCAGGGAGCCCGATGTGGGACTCGATCCTGGGACTCCAGGATCATGACCTGAGCCGAAGGCAGTCGCTTAACCAACTGAGCCACCCAGGTGCCCCTAATTCACTTTCAAATAACACTATACCACTTCATGGGTAATGTGAGTACCTTTATAATAACAAAATAATCTTCATTCCTTCCTCCTATCCCTTGTATCATTGCTGTCATTCATTTTAATCATTATTTGTATACATTTTCAAATACACTGTTGCTATTATTTTGAACTTATCTGTTTAATCAATTAAGAATAAGAAAAGAGTTTTTATTTTACCATCATTTATTTTTGTCCAGTGTTTGCCCTTTATGTAGATCCAAGTTTCTGACCTATATCATTTTTTTTTCTATATAAAGAATTTCTTTTAACATTTCTTGCAAGGCTAGTCGGCTAGCCTATTGGCAACAAATACTCTCAAGTTTTGTTTGTCTGAGAATGTCTTTTATTTTTCTATCACCTTTGAAGGATAATTTCACAGGGTACTGAATTCTAGGTTGGTGGGATTTTATTTTTTTGAAACTTTAAATATCTCACTCCATTCTCCTTGTATGTGCATGGTTTCTGAGGAGAAGTCAAATATAATTCTTATCTTTGCTTCCCTATCGGTATGATTTTTTTTTTCTTCTGCCTTCTTTCAGGACATTTTCTTTATCTTCGATTTTCTGTATTTTGAATGAGATATGCTTAGGTATATATTGGGCATTTATTCTACTTGCTGTTCTCTGAGCCTCCTGAGTCTATGGTTTGGTGTCTGATACTAATTTGGAGAAATTTTTAGTCATTATTTCATCAAATATTTTCTCTATTCCTTTCTTTTTCTTCTTCTGGCATTGCCATTACATATGTTATACCTTTTAGTAGTTATCCACAGTTCTTGGAATATTCTATTTTATCTTTTTAAGTCTTTTCTTTCCCTTTGCTTTTCAGTTTTGGAGGTTTCTGCTGAGATATCCTCAAGCTGAGGGATTCTTTTCTCAGTCATGTCCAGTTGACTAATAAGCACATCAAAGACATTCTTCATTTCTGTTAGTGTTTTTGATCTCTAAAATTTCTTTTTGGTTCTTTCTTAGAATTTCCATCCCTCTGCTTACATTGCCCATTTTTTCTTACATGCTGTTTACTTTATCCATTGAATAAATGGATATTAATCATAGTTGTTTTAAATTCCCAGTCTCATAATTCCAACATTCCTGCCACATCTGGTTTTGATGCTTATTCTCTGTCTTCAAGTTGCCTTTTGCCTTTTAGTATGCCTTGTAATTTTTTCCCTGATAGTTCGACATGATGTACCAGGTAAAAGGAACTTGTATTTAGGCTATTTGTAATGTAGTAGTAAGGTGTGGGAAGGAGGGGGAAAATTCTATAGCCCTTTTTTTTTTTAAGATTTTATTTATTTATTCATGAGAGACAGAGAGAGAGAGAGAGAGAGGCAGAGGGAGACTCAGGCTCCCAAGGAGCAGGGAGCCTTATGCGGGACTTGATCCCAGGACTCTGGGATCATGACCTGAGCTGAAGGCAGATGCTTAACCATCGGAGCCACCCAGGAGCCCAAGAATTCTATAGTCTTATGATTAGGTCCCAGTCTTTTAGTGAGCTTGTGTCGCTGGCTTGTGAACTTCCTCAATGCTTCTCAGTCATGCCTCTCCCTCCTTGCGCCAGATAGGGTGGCAAACTTGGACAGGAATTGGGTATTCTCGTCCTCCAGGTTATTGAGGCTCTGATAAAATCCCAGCAGGTTAGAGTCTGGTTAACTTCTCCTCAGGACAAGACTTGTTAAGAACAGAATGCCCTCTTGTGTTTCAAAATGGTTCCTTTTCCCCTTCCCTGACTGGAATTTCTTTGATATTTACTGTGAGAACCTGGTCAAGCTTCTAGAGGTAAAACTCACAAAAATGTGCCCCTCCTTGCCTTGCCTCTGTTCTCCTGGAGCTTTTTACTCTGAGTTGTCTGCATTCAGCCTCAAGAAATTTATCAATTACTGTTTAGGTTTTCCTACTCTGGCACTGGTTCCGTCACCCTATGGCAGTTCCTGCTTGTGCATTTCTGCTCTGTTAAGTATTATCTATATTTGCCTGTTGGTCTTTCCAATTTGGGGGGGCTTCAGTTTGATCTCTGGCCTTACTTCTTTTACAAATCTAAGAAGAGCTGTTGATTTTTCAATTTATTTCAGCTTTTTACTTGTTAGGATTGAGTAGTGACTTCCAAGCTTCTTATATGTTGGACCAGAAACCAAGTCTGCCTGTGGTTTTTCAAAGTACTCAGAATATATCAATTTGGTGATGTTTTCTTCTAATGTTGGAAAAGATAATATTAATATTTTCTTTCTTTTTTTCCAGAAGTTTTTATTTAATTCCAGTTAGCTAACATACAGTGTAATATTAGTTTCAGAGGTAGAATTTAGTGATTCATCACTTAAATACAACACCCAGTACTCATAACAACAAGTGCTCTCTTTAATACCCATCACCCATTTAACCCATCCCCTTGTCCACCTCCCCTCCAGCAACCCTCACTTTGTTCTCTATAGCCAAGAATTTGTTCTGTGGTTTGTCTCTCTCTCTCTTTCCCTCTATATTTATCTGTTTTGTTTCTTAAATTCCTCATATGAGTGAAATCATAGCAGCATTACCAACAATAGCCAAATTATGGAAAGAGCCCAAATATCCATTGACTGATAAATGGATAAAGAAGATTTGGCATGGGGCGCCTGGGTGGCTCAGTTGGTTAAGCGACTGCCTTCGGCTCAGGTCATGATCCTGGAGTCCCAGGATCGAGTCCCGCATCGGGCTCCCTGCTTGGCAGGGAGTCTGCTTCTCCCTCTGACCCTCCCCCCTCTCATGTGCTCTCTCTCATTCTCTCTGTCAAAGAAAGAAAGAAAGAAAGAAAGAAAGAAAGAAAGAAAGAAAGAAAGAAAGAAAGAAAGAAGATTTGGCATGTATGTACATTTATTATATATCAATATATTCCATTATATTATATATAATGGAATATTAGCCATCAAAAAGAATGAAACCTTGCCATTTGCAATGACATGGATGGAGGTAGAGTATTATGCTGAGTGAAATATTAATTATTTTGTTCCAAAACACAACCCTATCTCTGGCAAAGTCAACTTATTTTTATAAGTAACAGTACATTTAAAACATTATTTTGTGTATTGCAGGATAATTTTCTCACACACACACACACCTATTCTAAGCATTATTTTAAGTTATACAATTGATATTCTAACTCCATTTCAGAAAATATGTAGCTGTTTATATACATTAGATTACACAGTCTCTGTCTAACAGGATACTATATTCTTGTTCCACTCCTCCATTGTGTGTTGCTATATTAGTTAGGATTAGCCCATCCTAACTACATGGTCAAATCGATGTGAACCATATGTTTCCAGACCATAAGAAGTCACTTTTGCATCTGCTTAAGAACCATGTGTATTACCCCGAGACCCTGGACTTGGAGTTGGCCCAGCAACTACATGAAACTTTGAATTCCTTATATGTTGGATACTGGCATTATGTTAGGTAGGGCCATTAAAAATGATCATATAAGGAAAAGATGTATGGATATTGGCCATTTAAGGAGAAGTCAGTTGCTATGTGCCCTGTCTTTAACTTCTCACATCTATACCTGTTTCTTCCTCTGAAATTCTCTTTATTGCTCTGAATTCAGTTCATATGGTATTATTGGGTATGATCCAGTTTCTCCTTCCATAGTGATAAACATGTGATCTAGCTTCATCACAGTGGTTGTTTTAAATTTGAACACATTATCTAAACAGAGCTAAACAGTTTTTTGGAGGGGGTGGATATAGTGTAGACACTAAGAGAAATAGTGTCTTTCTTCTTTGGGATATTAAGTTTTAGAATGGCATAATCCAGAGCTACTGTCTCCTTGCTTGCACAATTAGAAGAAAAGAGGCCAGTGAGGGTAGGATGCAGAGAAAGAATGAATCCTGACAATATTGTCACGTCAGCAAATCAGCCGTGCCTAAAGTAAGAACACAAGGCAGCCAAATTAGCTGGATGAGAAACTCACTCTACATTAATGTCTTACATGAGTATGCTACCCACCCCCGTTAAGTTAAGAGAGCTTTAAATTAATATTCAGATTTGAAGGTTGTATGCTGCTATATTTATAATACCTGCAATATGGAAGTATATGTAATTGACTCCAAGACTGTTCTATGAGTGGTGGTTTCTCTAGCATTAATTTTTTACTAGAATTTTCCTTGTCATTATCAAACTGTAATGATGGTCAGGGATCACAAAAGTTTGTTCCTGAGAGTACAACACACTGACTTCTCTTGGACTACTGCCACATATCTTTGGCTTTTCTTCAGAGTAGGGCTATAAATTTCAAGTGCAGGTCAAGTTCTCATACTTTGAAGAAGATCAATTACTAGGTTGAGGCTGGCTTAATAAAATCACTTGAAAATGGTATTATCACAGGGTATATGCACTTGTTTAAAATTGTCCTTTTGCTGTTTTGCCTTTAATGATTTTCTTCTGTGTCTTTTTCTGTTGTTGAAGTGAGAAAGTATATGAACATGTACTTCATGTATGAATATGCACTTCATGTATGAACACATCCTTCATATAAAATGTATGAACATGTAATTCATATAAAAATATTCCTTTTTCACTGATTTCCACTAAAGAGCTGCTTAGCAATGGATAAGATCACAATGCTGTACATTATGGATTGAAACATAAATAAGAAGCTAAGGCAATTTCTCTCCTTAAACTTCACTGAACAATTCTTGTTGCTGTTTTTGCAAATTAGAGATTCTTAAAATACACAAAATCAATAAGTAATATGCTTTAAATATCTTTTATCACACAACTCAACTCTGTTAATAAAAAAAAACCATTATCCATTTAGTTTCATGGATGATGTGGGAGTGAGACCATAAATCAATGGGAACTGTCATTACCAGCAAATTGAGAAACATTTAATGGGTGTTTTGGTACAGTTTGGTTGTACTGTATAGATTAATCTTTTAAAAGCAGTTGCTTATTTGAGTGGGGATGGAATTTATATATTTCATTTTGATAAGGATGATAGGCAGTATTCAAATTTGTAATCAGAAACCTGATATTGTGAAAAATCTGCTGACTGTGGAGAGAAATTGAATAAGCAAGTAAGAAATGTCAAAGGATATGGTAACCACCATGATGGTGCATGTGGTGAATTGGTACTCTAGGCTTCTGTAAGAAAGGGGTCACTAGTCTGAATCTTGGGCACCCAAATATAAAGCTAGTAGTGACTTGTACTCATGTTCTTGATAGTTTCCTAAATCTGTGGACAAAATGAGGAAATAAAAAAATTTTAAGGGTGATGTTTGGCAATTCAGATAATGCCACACTGTGGATATGTTTGGCCATTTGGTGATTTCTAAATCCTTTAAGGAAGAAACCAATTTTTTTTCTTGTTCTCACTTTGTTAGATTTATCAAATCCTCTCTATCTAATGACAGCTGATTATCTCTTCAGATAGAAAATCCTTAAATAATATGTCAGTATCTTTTCAAGGAAATGTAAAACTAGAACAAGTTATATTCTTTTATTATTTAAATAATTCTTTTTTATTTTAAAGATTTATTTATTTGAGAGAGAGAAAGAGAAAGAAAGAGAGAACATGAGCGGAGGGGAGGGGTAGAAGGAGAGGGAGAAGCATACTCCCCGCTGAGCAGGGAGCCCAAAGTGGGGCTGGATCCTAGGACCTTGGGATCATGACCTGAGTCAAAGGCAGAGGCTTAACTGACTGAGCCATTCAGGTGCCCCTAAAGAATTCTTTATTCACTAACTCAGCTATCAGATTTTTATAGAAGACCTAATAATGCTAAAAACTGTCCTAAGCACTGGGATACAAAGATTAATGTGGACAGCCTCTGTTCTGTAATATAGATTGGAGAATGAGGGAATTGAACATATAAATTCATTAAAGTAAAAACTACTGTAATACAAGTTCTAATGGGCACTAAAAATAAGATGCATTAAATTGCCTGGAGAGTGACATACTTAATATTTTAAAGATGCATATGTGTTTGATGGCTAGAAAAATGTAAAGAGGGATCTAGCCATGTGTAAAAGACTGGGAACTAGAAAGCACACAAGACTTTCTGGGAACTACAAATAGTTCATACTGGCCAAAGAACAGGCTGTGTGTGTGTGTGTGTGTGTGTGTAATACAAAGAGAGAAAACTGTAAATGTGAATATAAGGAACAAGGTAATTTAAATCCTTATTTGTATTACTTAAGGAGTTTGAGGACTGTCTTATGTTGAGGAACAGATTTACCAGATTTTACGTGAGGAAGAAATACATTCAGATTTTCTCTTTTAGAAATGTTGTACTGGTTTCAGTATGCCTTAATTGAAGCTGTGTGAAATTGAGGGTTGGAAGACAATAGCCATAGTACAAGTTGATAGAAATCTGTACTAGGTTACTGGTAAGGGGAATGGGGGAGGGTGTATATTTGAAAGATGTTTGGGGGACAGATGACAGTTGACAATGTGAAATGAAGGTGATGAAGATAAGGAAGTGGTCTATATTCCTGGCTTGGGCTAATGGATGGACTAACATGCTATTTACCTTAACAGGCAGTGAAAAATGAGAAAGCAGATTTGAGGGAAAAGGTAATGAATTCAATTTTTGACATACCATGCTTGAGGTAATTTAGGAACAATCAGGTGGACATATCCAGAAGATAGTTATGCATGAAGTTCTAGACCAGAGGACAAGTCATTGACGAGTATAGAAGTCATTAAGAATATGTGGTAGTTGAAATCAGTGTGTATATGGAGAAGAATAAACCTGCAAAGTTGGCACCATGAAAAATTAAAGGAAAATGTTATTGAAAAGGAGTAGTCTGACAGTAGGAAAAAGTAAGAAAAAGTAGTGTCTTGGAAGCCATGAGCAAGAGAGACATCCAAGAATTAGGAGTGGTCAGTGTTATGAGATGCTATATTCAGATCTAGGAACATAAAGGTTAAAAGAAATCCAGTGGATTTATCATTTAAAAAATTGTTAGTGTCTTTAATGAGAGATTATTGCAGTGGTTATGGAAGCCAAAACACATTTTGAATATTCTGTCAGCTAAGTGTAATAGAGTCCTGACAAATTTATAAAAAGATACAATTGTTTATCTTGCTTGTTTCTTTTTCTTTGCTATGTGGAAGAACTAGAACAGCCAGAGAGGTACAGCTAGTGCTCTGCTGCAGAGGACTGTATCCTTTAAAAAAATGTAATAGCACATAATGTAACTAGATTTCTATTTTCCCAGCTAGGGCTAAGACAGTAACATTCTGTTTCCAAGTGGCTAGTAAATCTCAAATAGAAGTGGAAGCCAAGCATAATGTGTACAATTGTTATTTCTAACTAAATGCATTTGATTTCTTAGTTCTCTTTGTTTTATACTTGGAGAACAGATTTTTTTTTCCAATTAAAGATGGTTGGTACTGTTACACTTTATATAACTGAAAGCATAAATAAATCCAGATGATATATTATAAGAAAAGGAGATATTTTACTCTGTGACAACCCTGGAACATATTAGAAAGATTTTGAAAGGAGTGATGTCTACTAATTGACTTTAAAGTTAACATTTAAAGATATAAACAAATAACCACTGCTGAGTAAAAAGAGATGTTTGTAAGAATTTATGGCAAACCTGTGATTTAATGCTTAGTCCTTGTATGTAAAAATTTTATTTTTATGTTTACATGTTTCCTATAAAATTTTTGTTACATTATTTTTTACATAAAAACCAGTGATCATTAAGATAAACATTTCTTAATGCTACAGAATACTATTTCTGTTAGGTAATAATGAAACTCTCAATTTTTAATATAAATTTATCATTTTTCTTGTCCTCCTTCCCCCAGTTATACAAATATTATTTTGTAAAATAATGTGATTAGGAACACAATGACATAGAGTTGATTTGAATGGTAGTTTTTTGTTTGCTTTTGTTAACTGTATTTGTTTCTTGATATTTTGTATCTTAAATCTCTTTTCAGCCATTTTGTTTTATAAAAGTACTTCCATGGCTTTTAAAAATATGTATTTTCTAAAATAATGCTTCAAGGTTTTAAATTAATTAATGGATAGTATTTTCCTTCCTTAGAATTTGGTCCTGTGATCTTTATCTTAGCTTTCATTACCAAATCCACAGATCCTACCTTTGCCATCTTCCTCATAATTTATTCTTTTTTTGATCCCTAGTGGACTTTGTAATATAGGCATTTGGGAAACTGTTCTGCATATTTTTCAACAGTCAGAATATGAGTTGTGTTAACAAATTTAGGTCTAATTTTAACATGACTACTAAGAGACTCTATTTTGTTTCCTAATACAATTTCCATCTGGCAGTGAACAAAGAGAAAATAGTAGATGTTTGTTAGGAAGCAAAACAAAATGATTTTCTTCTTTGGTCAGTGGAAGAGTGTCTCTTGTGTAATAAGGGATGTAAACTATTTATTAAAACTCCAAAGCACAGAAAGCATACAAAGCAGTAATTTTTAATATTAAAATATATTCTAAAAATATTTTTATAACTTCAGTTGAACAGTTTTCTACCGCTATAGAAACACATTTAATATTCTTTACTTTTTAGGATTTAATATTGGTCAGGTGTGTTAATATTTAGTATTACAGCAAACTACTTAGTTTTGCTGTGATATTAAAGAATTACAGCAAATTATTTAATTTTAAAAATGACTGTTAACTCTTAACATAGTCACTTTGAGAGAATTAAAAACAGTAAAATACAGAGTAAAACCTGAACCTAGGGGGAAAAAAACAAATTAAAAATTATTTTTGTTTCTATTTTTTTAATTTCATAATACTCTTTCTTTTTATGTGTGAGGTATAATGACAGAATAGGTTCTTCTCAGTTGATTTTTCGATTAGTTAACAAATGTTTACTGAGTACTTACTATGTACTAGGAACTTTACCAAATACAGAGTGCACCAAAGAAACATGGGAATTATCAAAATCATGAGAATCTTTTCATAACGTTGTTATTTACTACTGTCTGCCCTAGGCAATTTATACATTTTTTAAAAGATTTTATTTATTTATTAGAGAGAGAGAATGAGAGAGAGAGAGAGCATGAGAGCAGGGAGGGTCAGAGGGAGAAGCCGACTCCCCGCCAAGCAGGGAGCCCGATGTGGGACTCGATCCCTAGACTCCAGGATCATGACCTGAGCTGAAGGCAGTCGCTTAACCAACTGAGCCACCCAGGCGCCCCTATACATTTTTAAATTGAAATACTTTAGATATACATTGGTAGAAAGTTAAATTCATAGTACATAGTAGAACATATCTGTTAATGGTGTTTGGGCTGATGTTCCATAGATAAAGTGATAGAGCTATAGAAGATTGTTAGGAAAAGCTCCTCTCGTTTCTATTTCTGTAGTCATTTG
This sequence comes from Mirounga leonina, assembly GCF_011800145.1. Lineage (NCBI taxonomy): Eukaryota > Metazoa > Chordata > Mammalia > Carnivora > Phocidae > Mirounga > Mirounga leonina. Next base: position 45,861,092 of record NW_023270377.1, on the reverse strand, counting down.
CAAAGGATAAAAGAAAAGGACTGAAAAAATAGATCAACCTGTATTTGAAGAACAACAACAGTGAAATCAATGGCTGTCCTGTCAATGCTGTCAAATGAACCTTTTCCACCTACACTCAAAATAAGCAGTTCTCTTCTGTTTGGAAAGTTTATATACATACCATTTTGGTACAGAACTACCACTGTAATGGCTAGATAGCTCAAAGAAGAAAAGCCAGAAAACTTTTAAACCATACTTCTAGTTCTAAGTAAGTAAATACCTCTAACTTTTTTGAAATGCATTTGTTATTAATTCCCTCACTTATAAATTCTCTCTGAGAGATCTGCTGATGTAGTAGGAATATTTTTAAACAAAGAAATTCAGGAAATCCAGAGTATTAAGAGTACAATCTTCCCAGCTCATGTTTATTTGCTTGCTTCTTTAGACAAGCTTTGAAAAGCACTCTTCTTACAGTACTAAAGTTATTATGTTATATTTGTTGTCATGACCTATTATTGAGATGGCTAGGATCATCCTCAGTTTATTCATAAACTCCTTTTCTTTACCACGGAGTCCAGGGAGGAAAGAACTAAATGCGTACTTATCATTCTTAATTAAAAACAAATTTAGCTTTAAACTCCTAAGTAGAAAGCCTGACCTTAATGTGATCAATGGAATCATTTTGGAGATTTTCTTAATTTGGTTACAAGGAATAGAAAATAACTTAAATTATCTTATCTAAAACCTAGTGGAATTTATTAACAGGCTATTGGGTTATTTCATGGGATCCAAGGAGAATTTAAACAACTAGTTCTTAGGAAGAGCCAAAAACAAGACAGTGCTATGACTCTTAGCGGCAGTAATATACTCAATAGTTTCTTAGAGAAGGGGGCTGGGGTGTGGACCTGGAAAGAATTCCAATTGTTCTCTGCATTTCTGGCCCAGAGACTATCCTACTCACACACTGAATAGCATGTCAGGGCATTTTTCCTTTCATACTTATACCATGAAACTGAACCACTAAAAATTATTACTAAGAAGGTAAGGTACAATAAATCCAAGGAAAGAAAGGCAAAGGAACATTGCCCAATGCCCAGAGCATAGATTGTTTATGTTGTATACCCAGGCTTCTTATAAATGGGGTGCATCTTACTTATGAAAGTCTAGCCCTTGGCTCCATGATCCCGAAACTATCCTAGACTTGATCCTTCTCAATTAAAACCCTCTTCTTAGGGAATGGAGTGGAAATGATGGTTTAGAAAGCCTTGATATCTCCTTATAGTCCAACTTATTAATCAAAATGTTTCATATTTCATATTTTGGAGTTCTTGGATTTTTTTGTTTTTACCACTGTTGCTTGATAACCTTCTGAATTATGTTCTGTAATTCTGGTTTTCATTGAACATCTTATAAGCTTTCTAGTCCTACATGGGTTTTTCCTTTAAAATTACCAGGATGGCACATCCAGTGGTCACTAGCATCCCTGCATTTTTTAAACAGAACCTTTTTCTTCCTATCACTTCCCAACTGCTTTTGATCTTATCTTTTTCACCCTAACCTCATACCCAACCCTCATTTTTCCCTTCATGTTTTATTAAACTGTTTTCCATCAACTCTCATCCTTTAGTTTCTCTTCTTGTTCTGTTTTCCTGACTTTGACAAAGGCTCTTCTTTTTCATAACAAATTGGGCCTGTTTATTTTGCCTTAGGCAATTGAGGATAATCATTCCTCCAATCTTGAATCCTTTTAGATGATTTTCTCACTCGCATCACCATAGACACAGAAATTGAATAAAAATGAACTGATAGGTCTAGAGGGGAATTCTTGGAAAGATCAGTTTTGAAACAATAGGTGAAGAATAACTAAAACAAACCTATTTTTAAGTTTGTAGATATTCTTTTTTTTTTTTTTAAGATTTTATTTATTTGACAGAGAGAGATACAGCAAGAGAGGGAACACAAGCAGGGGGAGTGGGAGAGGGAGAAGCAGGCTTCCCGCGGAGCAGGGAGCCCGATGCAGGGCTCGATCCCAGGACCCTAGGACCATGACCTGAGCCGAAGGCAGACGCTTAACGACTGAGCCACCCAGGCGCCCCAGTTTGTAGATATTCTCTGATGAAATACACTTCAAGAATTTTTTGTATTTTTCTAGTCAACTATACATATGATTTAGATATAACGCATTAGTGTCTAAACATGTACATTGAATTGAACCTCTCATGATCTGTGATATTATTAACATCCAAATCATTTTGGAATTGGCCTTTAAAATCTTCAAAAAATCTTTATTTACTCTACATTAATCTAGTAATTTGGTTGCATAGATAGTACTTGAGGTTTAATTGGTCCTTAAATAGGATTTATAGTTCTTTAAATTATCAGTAAATCAAATTTATATAAATTATAATTTAAGGGGGCACCTGGGTGGCTCAGTTGGGTAAGTGATTGCCTTCGGCTCAGGTCATGATCTCAGGGTCCTGGGATGGAGCCCCGCATTGGGCTCCCTGCTCGGCGGGAAGCCTGCTTCTCTCTTTCCCACTCCCCCTGCTTGTGTTCCCTCTCTTGCTGTCTCTCTCTCTGTCAAATAAATAAATAAAATCTTTTAAAAAAATTATAATTTAGGACTACTGAATGAATAGGGGAAGGGTAGCATATTTTATTTAAGTTGTTTTCAGAACTCTGATTATTGTTTATTTATGGCAAGAGTACTATTAGAATTATAATTTGTTCCAAGTATAATATATTAAACATATTTATAAAAGCGTGATGTTACCTGGCCACAAAATCTGTTCCTTTTGAAAATAAAATGTAAACAACATTTAATTCCCAGGGGAGCAACTTATTTCTCCTAAAAATATTAAATCTGGCTATTAAAAAATAAGATTATATCTTGCAGGATCAAGATGGATTGTTAAAAATAAAATTAATATAAATTGTAGATTTGGTGGGCAATACTCTAGGCATGGTTATAATGGTTCCTATTTGATCCATTGAAATTTCCAACATTTATGCTTATTAAGCAGCAGAAAGAGAGCACCAGGAATTCATCTCTAGCCATCTGGCTATTGGATGGGTGGTGGTGGATAAGTAGAATTTCTTCTGCTTCATCTGACTGGGAACCGGATGGGGTCTCATTAACTCACATGGAAGCTCCCATTTATTCACACAGGATTTTACACTACGTGCCTCTCAGGGACTTTGGGAAGTCTCAATGGGTTGAATCAAATGAATGGAAGAATGAGTCCAATCATTCTGGGCATTGTGCACTCCCGGCACTCAGTTTTTCCTGGACACTGCAATTATTTCCTAGAGTACAGTAGTTTCTAAGGGCTACAATGCATGGTAATGTCTGTCACCAGAAATCACTAGGTACCTCTTCATTCCCCTGGGCACTACTGCCCTGGTGCTAGTACACCGAAATCTCCTAATGGATGCTTCCCATGCTTCCCTGATCACTGCATCTTCATGATGCCAAAGCTACCTCATGGTGTCCACGAAAGTGGAAAGTGCATCTCTATTTACATTACACCATCTGAAGGGTCCTAACATAGTTCTATTTTCACTCCTATGTTCCAAAAGGCCCTGAGCACTGTTGCTGCTTAGCATAGCAAATGGAGGCAAAATGAGTAATTACTGATATCTTGGTTACTTTCTTATTGTCTTATAGTTTCTTCTCTGTCCACCACTTCTAGTTCTCAATGTAATTTGTGGAACATTATGTTGACTATTTACTATATAAATCATATTGTTTTATTCTTTGTGAAGAATTAAAGAAAAATATGACAATTTCTACCTCAAAGATCTTACAATTTAGTGGAAGATATTTTTTTAATTCATTTATTCAGCAAAGATTCATTGGAAATACTGACATAAGGGATCTAGACTAATTGTTAAGGGAATTCATATAAAATGTTGATTCTTATAGGGATGATGGGCATTCATGATGAAGGCAGAATTAGGGCTTGTCTTTGAAAAAAGTGAACATTTTCAATAAGTTAGTTTGGGGGGAAGAGAAGAGAAAGGACAGTCTATTTAAGGCACGATTCAGAAAAACAGATGTGGCAAGTACTAGGCTGATGGGTAGCATGGGAAAGTAGAGCCGTCAGGGTTTGTAAAGATATGCTGAGGTAAGACAAAAAGATAAGCTGGGACTAGTTTGTAGGAAATTAAAATTGCATGCTGAAGGGTTTGCATTTTATTCTAGGTATATTGTAGAGAAATTGAAATTTTTACATCAAGGATTTATGAAGAACTTTGTTTTAGGAAGAATAAATTTGTGCTTTGATTAGCTGGAGAAGCTGAAACTGATAATATGATTCAATTATAAGTCTCTTATAACAATTGAGGCAGCCATTGGCTGCCAGATAGAATATTTACTATTATTCCTGAATTGGCTAAGGCCCAAATCTAAGAACAAAAGATAGCACTCATTCTAAATAATACAGCAATCAACATTCAATTGGAAATGGCCACCTTCTGGCTGGACTCACTGAATTGGCCAAACCCCAACAGTATTTTACCATATTTCTTCCCAGTTACAATAGGAAATAGCAGGAGAGAGGTGATTAAACGTTGGCCCTCTGGATTGAACATTATTTCAATGGAAGCTCCTTCCCTCTTTTCTAAGGGTGTAGTGCTTTTTATAGTATGAAGCCACTTAAGGAAAATACCGGAAAATAAGGATTAGAGGTATCTGAACAAAGAGAGTAACATCTGATACTCCAATTGGAAGCATGACAAGCTGCAAACAAATAGGTCCATTCTGATGTCACTCAAGGACCAGAGTGTGTAGTGAGGGAGTCCTTTGGAGATAGTTTTGGGATTCCAGGAATATGAGGTGTTTTTCTTTCCAGTTCCCTCCTTCTGCTATTTGAAAGAAAAGGGGATTGTATCATATGTTTTCTGAAGTTGGGTAAGGAGGGTTCTTGAACAGGAATTGGAGTGACCACAGTGAGCAGGACTTGAAGGATGGTAGAGGAGTAATGAAGACATTTGGAAAAGTTTAGGGAAACTTGCATTATGGAAGAGGACCCCATCTCTTCCCGTAGCTTCTTGTGAAGGATCAAGAAGTTACATGAGGAGCAGAAGCCAAGGGACCACTTGATGGCAAATCCAGTTTAACAAAAGCATTAAGGATCTATCAAAGGCAGGCACAAACATTTTCAGGAGTCCTCAGCCTTAGGCTTTTGTGCAAATTAGACAAAATCACCATTCTGGATGCTTTTGACACAGTTTGAGAAACTGAATGGACACTGGATTTCAGCATCCAATCATCCCTTCAGCTGGGAGTTTTTGTGCCCAGCAGCAAGGAGGGCAGGGGCGATGCTGACCATTGCCTCAAGAAAACCACATGCATCAACTATGTGAAGCCTACTCCATCATCAGAGAACATTAGTATCAGATAGAACAGACTGAATCTTAGTGATGTGAGGAACATCTCTTAACTGGTGTGTGAGCAGTAACATTAAGACATCTTTGTCTTCTCTGTCTTACTTTGTGCCTTCAACAGCAGTGAAACTAGTGCCTGGAAAACAAAGAAGAGCTATCTCTGAGTCAGGCCAACTATGCACCTTCTCATTCTTAGTAAGCAGGACTCAGTTCTACTCCTTAAGGTGGGAGGTGGGGCTAGGAAGACAAACATGGAATCAAGTTTGAGAATGAACTTTTTAAAAAGAGTAGAACTGAGCCCTAAAAATAAAATGAGACCACAATAATAGCCAAGTGTAACAAGAAAATGATGGAATTTAGCCAAAATATCATTAAGTGGAACATAGCATAGCTGGAAGGCAATGAACCTGGGAAAATTAAAATCATTTTATGCTTATATCCTGATGACTTGAAACTCTTCAGTAAACTGGTTACACGTTAGACTATGAAGGCTTGAATTAAAAACAACAACAACAACAAAGAAATGGGAATAGAAGCTAAAATAAATTATTTAACCTTATCTATAAATTGCCCAGCTATTAAACATATTATCTCTTTTCTGTTCTTCCATCTCTATCTTACTTTTCTTTCTAAATCAGCAGTTTTATGGATATTGTAAACCGTATCCATACTTTACACATCCACATTGCCAAATTTCATATTTTTGGATATTTCCCAATAAGCCTTTTAAGAACTTTGTAGCACACTCAATCTCTACTGACTTCAGTTTCTGAAATCTGGTCATTTTAACTCTGGATGGCATTATCTTTTTATATATTATTATATTTAATATTTAATATATTAATATATATAAGAGAATATAGCCTTCCTCAAATCCAGATAGAATAATACTATTATTTCCACATACCTTTTGATGATCCTCAATTTCTCTAATGACCTGTATTTTCTTATGCAGTTTCTTTTTATTGCTTGTTTTAGCTCTCAGATGGGAGAAGAAAATGACACTCTTTAAGAAACTAAAAAGTGGATCTAAAAATTTTTAGTGAATTTTGTTTTGTGAAAAACAATTTTGTGGGGTCATTTGTTTTCCTGGTGAACTACATTCTAGGTTTCATAAATTCCAGATGGAAAACATGCATCAAATCCATTTATTCAAAGCAATATATTGATCTGAAGAACAACTGATCATTTTTATGTAACTATTAGAATCACTGGTTTATTTTGAAATATACTATATGCATCACTGGATATTTTCTTTCCAAAGACATTCTAACAACATGTCATCACACATAATAGAATTTGAATATAAATTTTATCAGAATTAAAAATATAAATGCAGGTAAGTTTTGCCTTTCCATGAAGAAAAGGAACCTAAGTCTAATGTACAGTTTAAGCCAATATTGACTAGAGAATATTAGAAACAGTCAAAATACAGCTCTTTTATATTATTTCAGTACTAAATGTATTGGGTTTGAGAGACACCTTATTCTCATTGGTAATATATTTACTTACCAAATACTAGGGTGGATAATTTCTGTGTATGGCTCACACATACATCTTATGTTATTTCTTATGTTATTTCTTATTTGTTTCAAGTTCAAGGTGAAATTGTTGGACACAAAATTGAATTATGAGATCACACATAGAGTTAATAGAACCCTATGTATTGGCTACAGATGCAAAGTTAAGATTTCCTAATCTAATTCTCCTTTTTAGATGAGTTGAGAATTATGTCATTATTTAGTGTTAGAACCTGAATATTTCTTAACTCTTCAGTTCTCCTTCCTGATATCCCTTTGAAATCAGCATTTTTTTTTTTTTTTTTTTTAGTTCTCTCAACAGCCAACACCAACTCCTTTAAGAGAGGAGAGAGGAAGGAGGAATTAGAAAGAATATTATTCTAGGGTGTTTGAAGGCTGTTCAACTTCTGAAAGGGACTTAAATCTTCAAAGAGACGAGGATGTAGTCTTTCCTTGTTATTGTGGGGAAAATAGCCTAGGAATAATACAGCTGTTGGACATCTTTATAATATTATTATCAAAAATATGGAAAGTAGCATTTTAAAGAAGAGCAGAGTTCATTTTCTGAGAGGTGAGTATATGTGACCTCAGTCCTCAAGAATTGCAAGTTTTTTAAAGTTCATCAACTTCATAGGGTGCCTGGGTGACACACTGGGTTGAGGGTCTGACTCTTGGTTTTGGCTCAAGTTCTGATATCAGGGCCCTGGGATTAAGCCCCGCGTTGGGCTCCCTACTCATCAAAAAGTCAACTTGAGGATTCTCTCTCTCCCTCTGTCCTTCTCCCTATTCATGCACATACACTCTCTCTTTCAGATGAATGACTGTGACTGACTGACTGAATGAATGAATCTTTAAAAAAAAGTTCATCAACTTCAGGATAAAATAAAAATTCCTTCACTTAGTAAATGGGAGACTTTGTGAACTTAGTCACTGCCCCATCTCTTGAGTTTTGTTTCTGCCATCCCTCCACATCTCCTCTGAGCTTTTGTCACTCCAGGTTAGGTGCAGTTTCTGATGCTTTCTTTCCTCTGTATTTTTTTTTTTTTTCAAATGCTAGTCTCTCTGTCTTCCCCATCTTATTGTCAAGACTTAGCTCAGGTGAGCACCACTGTGCAATTGTAGCATGCTGTGTAATCCTCCATCTGATAATTTTCAAATGATTTTTTTAAACCTGTTTGTCTTCCCTAATGCTGGGTGAGGAAGCATGCCTTTTATCCCTTTATCTGTAATATGTCTGGTGCAAGATTTTACTCATAAAATATTTCTCCAATTAATAAATAGATAAGTGATGTTAGAATTAAGAAATTCAAATGAAACAAAGTGTGTGTGCCCAATTAGTTATTTCCCTCCTCCAGCAAATAGAAACTTGCCTACTTTCTATGAGGATATCTTGTACTTTCTCTTTGAAATTTTCTTCTAGAAAAAACCAGTACTATGAAATGTTGTATTTGCACATTATTCCTAAAAGAATGGCATTTAGAGTTTTACAAATTGAGATGTCTTTGTCACACCCAGTGATATCAGCAAGGCTCCCTCTGACATCAGTGAGTTTACTATAGTTCATTTCTACATGGCTGGGTCAACTTACGGTATTAAAGACTCACAAGCAGTACAGACATTTTAGCTAAACACAGATGGAACAGGATCACAGGGTCTCACATCACTTAACATAATCAGTGTTCCTACCAATAAATTTCAACCGGTCTCAGTAAAATTGGAATTTGCTTACAATTAAACCGTGAAGGAGATTGAAAATCCAGACATATGTTTACAATGGGCTAACTCCTGTTAATTATCAGAACTATCAAACTTTTAAATTGTAGATTTATAAAAATGATGTGACACACACACCATGCCTATTACCTATCATGGGATTTTTCTTTCTAGTTAATCATTCTATTTACAAAAGAAAGCTAGCAATTTTTTTTTTCATATTAAGCTTTAGCTGAAAATACATGATTTCTATTTTTGTTGGAAAAAGCTTCTCTTCCAGAGATGGAGTTCTTCCATTTGTATTTTTAACACTTGTACATCAGAAAGTTCTAATTAAAAAAACTCACAAATGAGGAATTTTGGACTCCCAGCAAACTTCGATTTTAATTTTCTTCACATGGTTTTCAATGCTTTCTTACCTATGTATTTCAGTTTGCCCTCCATGAAGATTTTCAGGGTCATGTGATTAAAAGAGATGCTCATATTTCAAAAGGGAGGAAAGAATTCTAAACAAGGCTACTTCAAGAACTAGGAAATCACCACTTCACAAAGATATAAAATATAGAGGTCATTTTTATATTTTGTCCCTAGCTATATTTTGTTTTTAATTGATAAATTTTGCGTATTTAGGAAGAGATATACTGCAAAATCAAGGCCCCAAACCTCTTTGCTTTGATGCCGTCATCCCCATTTTAAAGAGTTTTATTTAGAAGTTTCTGAGAGCAGTTGATTGTATAATTTATCAGATATACTAAATTATAGTTCCATGAAGTTAAAACTCATTGCAAAGACTCCTATGAAGCAATTTATTATTTTTTAGTTCTGAGTGAAATCTGCTTTTTTCTTTTTAACAAGTGTGATGCTTTTTCTTTTTTTAAACCAAGTGTGAGATTAGTTTAATCCTAAACATCAAGTTCCACAGATAATAAAGCATGTATAATGAGCACATTTTAAAAGTTTCTTTGTAGAATTAAATTCTGATTCCATGATTTTGACTCTAGCAGTTTCCACTTACAATGTACAGTCACGTGAAGAAGGCGCTAAGGTCTAAATCTTAGGTCATAATTTTCAGAAAAGAGGGATTCTAATGTAAACCTGGGAAAAGATGAGATTGAGTTAGATTCTTTAGTTTTTCTTCCCCCTTCCCTCTTGCATTATGCTTAAACAATAACAGCACTTTCCCTAGTTTCATTTTTCATAAGGAGGGTGCTATGGTCTGAGTGTTTGTGTCTTTGCAGATTCACATATCGGAATCCTAAAGCCCAGTGTAATGGCTTTAGAAGGTGAGGACTTTGGGAAATGAATAGGTTCTGAAGATGGAGCCCTCAGGAATGGGATTAGTGCTCTTATAAAAGAGATTCCAGAGAGATCCCTAGCCCCTTCTGCCATGAAAGGATATAATGAGAAGTCTGTGACCTGGCGGAGAGCCCTCGTCCAACCATGCTGGCACTCTGATCTCAGACATCTAGTCCAGAACTGTGAGAAATAAATTTCTGTTGTTTTAAGCCACCCAGTCTGGGGTATTTTGTGATAGCATCCTGGATGGACTAAGGTGGAGCCAAAGGGAAGAAACAGTTGATAGTCAAGACTAAGAAGAAGGAAATCAAAGAGGAAAAGTATTACCAACAGTGTAACCTCATAGAAAGAATATCTCTTAGCTTGTTTCTTTTTGGTTTTTTCCTTTCCATTCTACAGTGTAGATTCCAGTAAGTACTCATTGTAGGTTCATTTAATAGCATCAAATAGTGATGTCGAAGTTGTATTTTACAAGAAATTAAATATTTTATGGTACTTTATAAGGCACATTAACATTGGATATTGACACTTAAAGTTAGTACAAATTAATTATGAACGTATATAACTATTACTGCAACTATATTTTTCATAGGTTCAAATTATATTATCATAATTATTTATCATAAGGTACGTAAATGTTAGGGTTAATGCAGAGCATGAAATCAGACATAATACTTGGCTTGCTAAAATGTAACACGGAGGCCGCTGGGGGTGAGGGAAGGTTTCAGAGAAGGGCGTTGGCCTTTGGAATGCAGAGGCCTGTGTGACCACTCTGCCATTGGAATGCCTTCCCTGAAGCTCTCTTAGCCCAAACAGCCGCCCTGTGATCTAAGAGATGTGTGCATTGTCCCTTAGGCTATGTTTAGTAGAACATGCAGATTAGCATATCTTATCTTTCCCATAAACAGATCCTCCTAGTTCAGTAAGACCCCTGTCACACATCACGTGCTTGAGAAACAGTGATAAGGATTTGTCATTATCCTGAAGGACCAATAAAAGTGGGAGCAAAGGGGAGCAAAGGGTCTTCGTCTCTGAGTGTTGACCCCCTTGACTTCTCCTCTCAGGGCAAAGTTTGGAGTAACTTTTCATCCATTGGTACAGGGATTGCTGGCCATTCCCGGCACATACAGGCTGGAATTGGAGCTGAAAAGTCATTAGAAGATGTGTCAGGTCTAGAGATGAGACAAGCAACTCTGTCTTCATTTCATGGGTAATATTAAATCTCTCTCCTTTTTCTGTGTGTCTGCAGAATTCTTTCTGTACAATCTTTCCGCTCTAATTTCCCATTACTACTGACATGTTGGCTCTTGAATTTTTTCCTTTTAATCAGTCTAATTTTTCTTTTCCTCATTGCTTCTGGCTATTTATGGCTTCTGCTGTTTAATGACATTATTTTTTTTTTTCATAATTCTTCATGGCTTCTAACTCTACCTCAATTTTTATGGCTTTAACTCTTCTTCAAATCTTTCCTTGGCTTTAGCTCCTGCTGTACACTGCTTTGTTCTCTCTCCCGTATTAAATTCCAAAAAGAGATTTGATTGGCCCAGTTCCTCTTCTGGCATCAGACCATGCTGTAAATCTATTCTAGTCCAGATGTCCTTAGGTTCAGTCAACTATAGATGTTGGAGTCATGCATCATGGGATGCAATCACATTTAGAAGAGACCATAACAGTATTAAGAGTAATGTTGCAAAGGCTATAAACTCTGAAGCAGAGGAGATACCTTTAATTTTTAAGATTGTCAGCACAGCATCACTGGCAAAAGAGAATTTATAATTCTGATGGTCATTCATTCAAATAATATATAATATATTATTTAATGACCATGTGCCAAACACTATTCTAGCCTCTGACATTACAGTACTGATTAAAAATAAAAATAAATTGCCTACTCTTATGGAGCTTGAATCTTTGTGGATAGAGGCAATGATAAAAAATAAAGATAGTAAGTGCAATGAAGGTGGCAGTAAATCCTATGAAAATAACAAAGCAGGTTAGGGGCACCTGGGTGGCTCAGTTGGTTAAGCATCCGACTCTTGATTTCAGCTCAGGTCATGATCTTAGGGTCTTGAGATTGAGCCCTGCATCGGGCTCTGTGCTCAGCAGGGAGTCTGCTGGAGATTCTCTCTCTCCCTCTGTCACTGCCCCGGCTCACATGCTCTTTCTCTTTCTCTCTCTCTCTAAAATAAATAAATAAACCTTTAAAAAATAATAAAGCAGGTCAAAGGGATAGAGACCCAAGGTGTGTGTCTAGGGCCATGGGATGAATTGTTATTTTAAATAACACTGTAAGGGTTGTTCTCTTTAAAAGATGGCATTTGAATGGAGACATGACTGAAATCCCTCCTTAGCTTATTACCTCTGACTGTTCTCAAAGGAGTTTGCTCACACTTACAGGTTTTAATATCCCTAAAATCAGAAAGGATAGGAGTGGGGGTTTTTGTTATTTTTATTTACTTTACACTACTGAGGAAAGAGGATGTTAACAAGAATATGTTCTGCTTTTGCAGTTGGTATTGCATAGATTGGAACCACAAAAGATAGGAAGGATTGTGGTACTGTCCAGGAGAAAAACAAGAATAACCAAGTCCTCAGTGATGCTGAAAAGAAGGGATCCAGCCAACTTCAGCCTGATGAGATCTTGGGTTGTAGATGTTAGCTATATAATGACACAATAATATGTAAAACAGAACTCATCTTTTACCCCTAGACCAATCTTATGTTTTGATGTCATATTGTATTATATCAAATCTATCAAACTAGAATCTCACACTCAACTTCAATCTTATTTTCTCTCACCTCCCTTATGTACACAATTAGCCACTAATTCCTACCCATCGTCTTATAGAACTATCTACAAAATACGTCCATTGCTTTCTGTTTCTCTTGCTGTGGACTTCTTCTAGGCCTTTACAATTTCCATCTTGAATTATTGCTACATCCTTGCAACTAGTCTTCCTGATAGCAATCCCTTTTTATCCCAGAGTGTACACTGACCCCAGAACCATTTTCTTAAATAGACAAAGCTGCTCTTTCTATACACTGACTTAAAATCCTCTGAAAGCTCTTCATTGTCTCATATGGTGATTCCAAACAGGCTTAGGTTTGAATATGCTTACCATTTCATGCTTTGTTTCTCTTTTCTGCCATTACAACATGGAAAACTCTTGGAAGTTTGGAACTAAAAAAGACTTGGAAAATTCTTACCCTTCCTCAAGATCCCGTTCAAGGGGCACCTGGGTGGCTCCGTTGGTTAAGCAACTGCCTTTGGCTAAGGTCATGATCCCAGGGTCATGGAATCAAGTCCCCTATGGGGCTCCCTGCTCAGCAGGGAGCTGCTTCTCCCTTTCCCTCTGCTTCTCTCCCCTGCTTGTGCTCTCCTGCTCTCTCTCTGTCAAATAAATAAATAAAATCTTAAAAAAAAATCCCATTCAAATGTCACCATTGAGGAGGAAGGGAAATACTTTGTACACATGTTGAGTCCTTCCATATGGAAGGATCTCTACAAGCATGACTTTTGTGCTCTCCTTATTTTTCTTCTCAGGAGAAGTGGAAAGACTCTCAGATTAGTGAGTTTGGGAGGAAGAACTGGGCATGCATGGTTCCACTCCCTCATCTCGTCTTTTTGGGTGCTGGCCTATAGCAAGGGCATGTTTTTTCTTCTTTCTGCCATGTGGTGAAAGGGCCTACTACTTTCATCTTTCTAATTCTGAGGCTCAGTATTACTAAGCCCATTGTTACTGTATATATAAGGCACCTGGCATAGATTAGATGGTCAATAAATGATTGTTAAACATATTGAATGAATAATAAAAGTAAAATTGGTTCGCAATCAACTAGCAGAACTCTGACAAAGAAAAGTATTTTGTTGTACCCCTTTCAGTTCCTGTAATAGCTACTTGAAGAAGCCTTCAGCATCTTCAGAAAGTATGAATTTCTCTTCAGTGGATCTTGATTGTCTGTACATTAAAAATCACCTTGGGGTGCTTGGAAAACTCCCTACAGATTCCTATGTGCACCCTTAAGATTATGATTCAGCAGGTTTGAAGTCTAGGCTGAGACTGATCATTTTAATAAGCATCACAGAAGATTCTTCAAATGCAAATTGGCTACTGTCTTTAGGTTTTTAAAGAACTCTGTTTATATCTCATTATTGGGTTTTATTCACATGCCTGTCTTCCCCAGCAGGTTATGAACTCACTGGGGGTATTTGTCTCAGAATTGCAAACATATAACCTAGAACCTGGAACCTGGTAGCTAGTCAATAGATGTTTATTGAATAAATGTTTGTTGATAAAGACACACATGGGATTTGTGCTTTTTTATTTATAAAGCCAGCATTTGGGGATATTCAAAAAGAACACAGTGAAGACATCATTATTCCATTAAATGAGCTCACTGTTAGCTTATGCAGTGTCCAAAATTTATGTTTTTCAAACCGTATGGCTTGTAGCATGTTTTTAAAAAAATAGTGAACATCTTTTTTCTATGCCTAATTCATAATATTCCATTAAATTGTCATAAGGTCTTCCTTTAAAAAAATGGTAAAATGATAAGTCATAAAAATCCCTACTATTTATAATGAATTATCTTTATTTTATCCTGGGAGTTGGCCATATCATAAACACATTAAATATTCTCAGCTCTCCTAGCTTTCACTTGTGTATATTTTTCATATGACCACAACAGCATGTTTGCTAGGCAACAGAAAGAGGAAAATCTTTCAAAACATAAATCCATGAATTCCCCTTAAGAGAGGAAAAGGCAATACTTGCTGCATTACTTAGGGAGTGAAAGGAAAGAGGAAAAAAAAAAAATCAGATCGGCTTCTTTGCAGCTGTGCTCCAGAACTCAAGGCCACACCTGGACCGGGTAAAACTTCTCTGATTATAAACCTTTGGCTAAAAGGAAAAGTTGCTGCCTGAAAAAGCAGACTATGTCTTTGGGGATTCCATTTGGCTATTTTAGTATTTAACAGATGTAATAGCTGAAGCTTTATATTCTGAAAATAGCATGAAGCCTGTAGGAGCACTGCGTTTCTTCTTGAAAATTCCCACAGTGAGCTTAGGTGTTTAAAATGTATTCAGAAGTTGGCAATGTATCAACTAGAAACATCTCCCTAAATCTGTTCCTTTTATTTTAAAGGACAATTATTTATCGTGTAGGTATGTTATGAATATCGTATTTGCATATGCTGAATACAAACATATAATTTTGCAAATGTTTTATGGTTTCAGGTTGAGATACACACATATTCTTTTTAAGTCTGAACATTAAACAGCAAATATTGATTATAATAATCTGCCTCATTTATATATAAGGTATGCCCTGATGAAAGCAAAACACATACATTCGCTTTGGCTTCCATAAAATAAGTCCTCATATCAGTGATAAAATGTTTTTCTTTATCATTTTAATACAACTGTTAAATACTTTATGGCATGATATTCATACTCATAATTGCTAAGAGAAGGTTAGGCAGTAAACTGCCTTCCTTCCATAAACATGCATTGTCTTCACATGAAATTTAAATGTAATTTTGATCAAAATATTCTAGTGACACAAGAGTAACAAAGCATATCTAATAGTAAATGCTATCTTAATGGCATTAAGTTATGGGAACTTTTATATTGAATGGCAATATTTAGGAATGATTTTCATTAAAATCACAGTGATTTGCAGGAGATTATAAAGAGAAGTACATTTTAGAAGGCCATCCAGGAAGAAGTGCCAAAGTATTTGTACTAATATTGCCAATTATATCATCAAAAAGTTTGCCCTGGCATTTAAGGTAAAAAAGAATATCCACTCAATTGGCTGGAAAACTATATTAGTTTTAGTTTTTGTTAGTAGTAATGATGAGTAAAAACACCCTAAAGATTTTGGGAGTGTGTCAAATAATCATGATTAACTTTAATTAGAATGAGGACTACTTAAAAACTTAATAGATACACTCCTAGATCATTAAAGCATTCCTCTTAGTTCTTCAGATTTATTTTGGTGGTCATAAGAAAATATAAAATACCAGTCATGTAAACTGATTTTATAGGGTCTTTATAAGTAATGTGGCAAAGAGAAGATTTGGTAAATAATTACAGAGACATGGAACATTGGACCATTTATTGAGGAATAAAAAACATGTGATAGAAATTCTTGACTATTAATCCTGGTGGAGAATACCCAAGAAATAATTTTGTGATTGCTCTTGTCTCAGTCAAAGTAGGGTTTCATTAAAATATTTATTGGTTTGGAGCATTTTCCAAAGTTTTGTAGTATTAAATGGCATTTTTCACAATTTATAAAATCATACTGACTCTTTTCATCCTATATTTCTTTCAGTTGAAAGCATAAATTATTAACAATGAAAACAACTTTAGTAAGGAAATCAGAGGACTTGGGTTTATGTTCTGATTTTGGCACTAACTAGATACTAAGTCTTTGGAAATAAAGTTTAATTTCAGTCTCAGTTTTAATGCTGTAAAATAAAGTTGATGGACTACATAATATGTTCATTTATTTCCTGAACATTTTTCAATCAACAGATTTATTGAATGTTTATTATGGGCCTGGTGCCTTCTATGTGGGAGGCACATCCCTGGGTAGTATGAATATTGTGATAAAGCAGATCAGATTCTCCCAGCTATGGGAGTTTACACTCTGTTGGGGTTGACAATAAATAAATAATTAAATAAGTATATGATTTTATTTTATTTTATTTTTTTAAGTATATGATTTTAGATAGCAATAAGTGTAATAGCAACCAAGGAAGGAAATAGCAAATCACTGGAATGAGGTGCTATTTGATTGACAAGTGAGAAGGATCCAGTCATGTAAAGACCTTGTAAGAACTTTCCCCGCAGATGTAAGAAAAAGTGCCATAAGCCATGCAGATTAACTTGTACCAATGAACAAAGATACGTCCAGTATTGCTTGACATGGTGATCAAAAGGGAAGTGGCAGTAAAAAGATGTAAGAAGTAGTTTGGGTCAGATGATATTAGATTTTGGTGAGGATTTTGGATTTTATTTTAAATGCTATGGAAAGCCATTTTAAAGTTTAAATAAGATGTCTGATGTGATTTAATTTATCTAGCAAAAAGAATAATATGGTGACTGTGTAGAGAGGACCATTTTGTGCTTTGTGTTGTGGCCCAATTACATGTATATGCTTATATATATGAATGCATGAATATGGACATTAATATGTATATCTATATATGATGAAAAATCAAGTTGAATCATTGAATCAAATTTGATTTGATGAATTAAATTGAAATGATTCTATAAATTTTCCCTCTAATAATTGAAAAGTTAATTAGAATCTAGTTGAGTAATAAGGATATTCAATAAAAACCTAATTGTTGTATGTGTAGGAAGATGGTATGAGGTATTAATTGATACCTGGAGGTTGGCTATTGGTCTACCCTACCTCTATAGCCAGGCAGTAGATTGGTAGTAATGATGAACAGAGTGGGGATTACCACTGCACCAATAGAAAACATGTAAGATACTTCTTTTTCCCTTTGAACTGACTGTGAGATTAAAGTTTTAAAATGAAGAGGATGAACTCCAAACAACAAGAAGAATATTTTAAAAACAAAAGTTATAAAATGGAGCTGTCACATCTCTAAAGAAGTCTTCTATTCAACAGAAAAGGTGGTTTGAAGGAACATTGCTGGTAAATGTTATTGGAAAATAAGATAATTTCACATTTAAGTTATATGTACTTTGATTTTAGATTATATGTAGTTCTAAGTCACATACTCTTTTGAGAGCAAAGTGACACATAAATGAGTAAGTAAATTAAGTCTAGTTTCTAGTCTGTGTAGTTACATGCTTAAATTGGAAATTATTTTTTGTAACTGGTTACTAATTTAGATGTACTTCATAGGAGTGCTTGAGCTGTTGACCCTGTTTAAGCCTACTGAACCCAGTTAGTGGTACATGTGTTTTTAAATGACACAAACTCAACATGAAAGCCATACTCTTTATCCTCCATAGTGTTTCTCCATTCCTTCTGATTCCTTTCTACTCTCTTCTTATATTCCTCTACCCCTCCGATTTCCCCTGCTTCATTCTTCCCCTCCATGAGAGACGATGGACTCTGAAAAACAAACTGAGGGTTCTAGAGGGGAGAGGGGGTGGGAGGATGGGTTAGCCTGGTGATGGGTATTGAGGAGGGCACATTCTGCATGGAGCACTGGGTCTTATGCACAAACAATGAATCATGGAACACTACATCTAAAACTAATGATGTAATGTATGGGGATTAACATAAGAATAAAAAAAATAAAAATAAAAAACATTCTTCTTATATTCCTCAAGTGACTAAAGCACTTAGAGCTGTGCCCGTACATAGTGACTATATAGTAAGACAACCATAATAGTATTATTTATTACAATAGTTGTTATTGACACTATGTTTTGTATCTACTGACCCAGAAATTTCAGTGTCCTTTACTCATTCCTCTCAGTTCATAGCCATTTCATATACTTTTGCCTTATAGTGTCTGTCATCATATTGCTATGATTAAGTCTCATTGATATGAGACTGGCCTTTCTTCTCTGTTCCATTCTCGTTTAGTTTGGGCCCGTATCATCTCATCTTTGTACAAGTACCACCCAAAGACGAGGACCCATGTTCTGGACTGTACTCTTTTTTTAAAAAAAATATTTATTTTTTTTGAGAGAGAGAGAGAGCACATGAGTGGGAGGGGCAGAGGGAGAGGAAGAAAGAGTCTCAAGCAGACTCCACGCTGAGCGTGGAGCAAGACTTGGCTCAATTTCAGTACTCTGAGATCATAATCTGAGTTGAAACCAAAAGTCAGTTGCTTAACTGACTGTACCACTCAGGCGCCCCATGGACTGTACTTTTTAGAGTAACACCTTCTGGTCCTCTCCCAGCCAAGCCCCCATGGGTGAGTCATTTATGGAGCCAAGGGGAATATGCTTTCCTAACCCTAACATCCTTCTAGACTATACTCCAGGAACCCAGGACTTTTTAAGAACCTCTTTGCTGGTTGTGTCTTCCCAAGGTTTGAATGGGGACTCACAGAATTGACTTTTGGCCAACTATTCTTTTTTTGTTTTGCATCATGAAGGGGGTTGGTAGTGGCAGTGGATAGTTTTTGGTCTGAGGTCCTTGTGGTGAACGGGAGAGCTAGAGGAGGGAACAGAAGAGGGGCACAGGCTGGGCCTCCATTTACACCCTTGCCCTATCCCCCCAAAATTAATGGAAGGTCCATTTTGACAAATACAACCGTTACCTCATTAGCCTTCCTCTCTCTAGTCTCATGTTGCACGCTTCTTTCTCTAGTTTAACACTTTCTGGTGTCTTCTCACTGGTTACTTGGAAAGTCCCACCTTAGCAAGATATACAAGGCCTTCGTATTATATCTCAGGTTCATCTTTGGGCGTCATTCTGCGTCTCAGTCCCAATACTCCACTTTCCATGCCTTCTGCATGTCATAATTTTCCATATACATTGTGCTCTTTCACATTTCTGTGTAGAAACTGCAGGACTTTCCACTTCCTAAAAGACCTTTCCTAATTTACTGCCTTTAAGAATATGTTCATTTATTCCTCTAGATTCAGGTTGAATACAACCCTTTCTATGAAGATTTTCTGGTTCCCTGTAGAGTGTTTCTCGCTCCTCTGCATAATTGCCCACTTTATAGCTTTCTTTGATTATAATGCTTTTCCTATTATATTGTGCTTATTTCTTTGAGCATCTGTCTTCTTTGCCAGAACCTGAATTAGTCAAGGAGAAGTCTCACTTATCTAAGTCTTTACACTATCTCCTCCTCAACCTGCATCCTGGTTCCTATAGTAGAAACTCACTGCATGTTTTCAGGGAAAAATAAAAATGAGGGAAGGAAGAATGGTGTATCACCTTTTGCCTTATTCTCCCTGCTGAAGCTGCTTCTGTTGTTGTTCATCTTTTCTATTTCTTTAATTTCAATCTATCAGTCTGGTCCTCTGTTAGTGGAGAATGGAGTATGGCCTTGCACATTTCTTACACCTTCCAAATTTAGAAATAATTATAAATCTCCCAATATTCACTATCTAATTTGTCAGAATTGACAATTATAAGGAATTATTTCTATATAAATAATATGTAAATTTGTTTTGTTGATTAAAGAGAAAATATATTATTTTGCCAGACTTTTTATTTTGCTTTGGCAAACTGCATACTATGCTCGAGATCTCAACACCAAAATTTGTTTTTATTCTTTGTTCAACTTGAAGCTGTAAAGCACAGAGATTCTATAGGTTTTGGACCTAAAATGGAGATGTTTTACTGTGATGTGGACACAGCAAAATCCTGAGACAGCCACACATTATTTTCACGTGCATTCTGTGATTATCTGGACATAACTGTACTAGTGAAATAATCTGAGTTCTTATCATGCAAAATTTGAGAGAGTTTTATTATAGGAGAGAGTTCTAGTATAGAAATAGATAAGTCCTTGTTTCGTAAAATTTTTGAGAAAAAAGATGCAAAAAAGCAATTATTAAATAATGGAAACATTAATCTACCTTTTGTAGTTTTAAAATTTTTGGAAAATTTAGCAATACCAAATGGAGGGAAATGAATTATGCACCAGGCACTGTACAAATCACTCTGCACATTATTTTATTATTTCATTTAGTCATTGTTAATTAGGAAGGTGTCATCCCCATGCTACAGTTTATGAGATGGTTACTTGAATATATTAAGTAATCTGTTCACAGTCGTAGAGTTAGTACTTTATAACCAAGATTCAAAGGTATTTTATACGGCTAAGAAAATCTACTTTAAAAAAAAATTCTAGTATAGTTAACATACAGTGTTATATTACTTTCAGGTGTGCAATATAGTGATTCAGCAGTTCTATACGTTACTCAGTGCTCCTGATGTTAAGTGTATTCTTAACCCTCTTCCCCTATTTCACCTATCCCCCCACGCACCTCCCCTCTGGTAACTACTGGTTTGTTCTCAATATTTAAGAGTCTTTTTTGGTGTGTTATCTCTTTTTCTCTTTGTTCATTTGTTTTGAAGAAAGTTTTTAACCATTATACTGTAAATCCTAGACTGAATGTGGTAATACTACAGGCTACACAGAAGTATATGAGATGCTGAGAAATGGTTAAAGAGATCTGAATGTCTGTGAGTTACATCATGCTTAAAAAAACAGGTCATCTGCCATTTTCTCCCTGAAAGCTTTTAGTGTATTTAAATAGCAATAAAGTTGAGGATACTTCCTGGGGATTAAGGACTGCCTAGAATTAAAGGCCAAATGCTTTCAACAACTTCTCCTAATCAAAGATAAATTCTCAGGAAATGCCTTGTAGCCTCATCATTGTTTAATTGAAAGTTCCTTACTTGAATTTACTACCTCCCTAAGCTTTTGTTAATTACTACTATTGAGGCCTCAGCAATAACCTTTCTCTGTGACTTAATATCCCTATACTCCTCCCACTCCCAAACATGTGTTCCTGGAGAAAAAAATTAATCTTAAAATACTTTATTAAAAGTATATATTAATTTGTTCCTTAATTGTAAAATATGACAATATTAATTTGTTACAATGATATTTAAAGCAAAATGCAATTTAAAATCTCTCTACCTCCATCCTATAAATGACATCCTTGCCTTGAAGAATGACAATATTAATTTTTAAGTCATCTTGAATCCAAATCACTTCCTGTATATATCTTATTTATAACTGTAAGACAAATAACTGAAAGAGGCCAACCAAGACAATTTACTTTTACTTTTGGGGGAAATGGAAATCGTGACAACTACTGAATGATTTGCTCATTTGAACACTGACTGAAAATTCCATGTATGAGGAATGGGAATGCTTTGTTTTCAAACTACAAGCAATCAGGGTTTTTCCTCCCCCTCCCCACCGGATGGCTCTTCAGCTATATTTTCTTTTACCATTTTAGAATGCAGGGCCATCTTTAAGTTGTTTTCTTTGTAACTTGGACTCACGTGAGAAATGCTACCCCAAGGAAAGAGGTTACATGTATGGTTTGTTGCTTCAGAGTATTATTATTAGTGGCTGCCTTTTATACATATTCTTTAAAAAATGGAGTTTGTAATCCCTTCCAGTGAATCCTGGGAGTAGATAAATAATGAGGCCATGCTCCGGAAATGTCAGAGGAAGGTGCATCCTGGGAGTGTGTTACTCCATCACTCTCAGGAAGTGACAATCTAGTCCTCTGTCAGATTGGTCTGTACAGGCCTTCTCAATGTGACCAGCTTCCTCCGATTCATGCCTCGGTAAGTAGTTATGGCTCAGATAGGAGTGGCTCTCCTAGGTTTCAAACTCCCCTTCTAGGAAAATGTTTCCATCATTTACCATTTCCTACAATTGTTATACCTCAAGCTGAAAAAGCTGTGCCTAGCTGGGAAAAGGCGGGATTCTGGAACTCTCCTTTTCCTGTCTATCACCTGAATTAAAGCCAGAGGGAGGGGAAAGGGATATAGCACATTATGACATCTCCATTGAAAATGGAATTTTACAAAAAAGTTTTAGAAACTTACAGCTAGTTCCTGAATGGACACCTTAATTTATGTAGACATAGAACCAAGTAGGAAATGTAGTCTTTCCAAAGTTAGGTTTATACTTTTCTTGAAATATTCTTCCTTCACCCCACTTCTTCTTTTTTTACACATTGCGGCATTCTAAGTTACTCTACTTGAAAATGATTAAATAGAACTGGGGAGGAATCCCATTCTTTATTTTTCCTCTTGGTTTCCTATTGCCAAGTAAAAGCCTTGCTTAATAGCTGTCCAGCTGATGGCTGACTGTATAGTCTGGGTTGGACTGTTCCAGAGAGTATTTGTACATTTCTCAGGCTCTCTGTCAAATTTGTTCTTTCTGCAGTATTTATTGACAAAATGGAGGTTAAAAAATAATGAACAGTAGTCTATAAATTCTTCCTAGTAATCTTTTACCAGAGGAACTTGCATAGGCTACTTAATAGATATTTTTCAAACTTCTATCCATTATCTCCTATAAGGAAATCACACTATCATATTACCCAAGAGAAAAAGACTTCTCTTATTTTCCATCAGTATGAAAATAGCTAATATAAGTGTATAATGTAGGCTCTAATGCTAATATAAGTGTATAATGTCTATCCCTTTATTCTACCCATCATAAAAATGAAAAAATAACATAAAATTAAAGATTCTTTTTATTATCACAGCAAATGGGGATTTAGTCTTGTTAACATAAAATTTCTTTTTCATTAGCAATTTTCACACATAGACAGAACTTTAAAGGTTGTATGCTTATGTTCATGGCATCTATAACATAGTCTGTTAAACAAAACGGACCCACACATCACACTGGAAATTGTATGTAAAATTCTGACAAAGATAAATTGCCTAGAATTTTGATGCTCCTTTTTGAAAAGAGGGGGGAAAAAACTCCTCCTTTTGACATATTTATCTATTTGCTGTAAAATAGAATTATCATTTAAGCAAAAATACTAGTGAGGGAAACATGAACATGATTATATTCTAGGCGTTTCTCAGTCTTAGTTAAATATGGAAACAAAACCAAAGACTACTTAATATAAGTATTTAAGTTTTTTAATCCCCCCACCTCATTTTCTTGATGTTTCAGAGAGAGGGTTTTTTAAAAAATATGTCATTTGCCATGTTTCTTGTTTGCTTCTTTAATTTGTAAAATGAAACTGTTCTTCCACACAGAATTACTTTGTTTAAACCATTCTGGAGGGACCTTCAGCAGCTGTGATGTGATTCTGATATTCAGTGGACCCTTTTTGGAAGTTTCTTTATCCACCAAGGAGATCCTCTAGAGTAATGTCTCAAACTGTTGACCCTGCTCTCCTAAGCCCTCCACACAATTGGCCAGCAGGGTGCAGTGGCTTTCTTGGCTTTTACTTTATTTTTCAGGATATTTCCTGGCCTCGTTGTGATCACTTTTTCATTGTCAGCCAGCTCGTGAACTCTCAGGAACAGACATCCTCACAAACAAAATGACATTATGAAAAACAGACCCTGGATATTGGCACATCAGCAAAACAGATGGGGATTTGGGAAAGAAAGAAAAAAAAGAGCAGGGGGGAACTTTTTTGGAAAGATTGGCATGGATCTCCTACATGTATACAAAATGTTACTCCATTCTTTACCACCCAAACCAATACAAATTTTAACTTAAACAAGGGGAATTCTAATGTAATTACATTAAAGGAGAACATATTGCATGAATTGATAGAAGGAACTTAATTGTAGGATTTTTAAAAAGTTGCTTGGCAAATCTCTGGGTTATTGGTAATGAATTTATATTTAAGAACTTCAGAAGCTCAGTCAATTTAAACAATCAAACCAAATTTTTTTTTTAAGATTTTATTTTTATTTATTTGACAGCGAGAGAGATAGCAAGAGAGGGAATACAAGCAGGGGGAGTGGGAGAGGGAGAAGCAGGCTTCCCACTGAGCAGGGAGCCCAATGCGGGGCTCGATCCCAGGACCCTGGGATCATGACCTGAGCCGAAGGCAGACGCTCAACGACTGAGCCACCTGGGCGCCAAACCAAAATTTGTATAAGATTTGTTTCATGTAGTATTAAATATTTATTTTGAATAAAATCCTTCATCTTCCTAATTCACCCAATTCAAAATAATGATTGGCTGAAGTTGTGAAATAAAGATTTTTTTTTTCTAACATTGAGATCTAACATTTATTAAGAATTTACAATGGGGGCGCCTGGGTGGCTCAGTTGGTTGAGTGTGCCATTGGTGGAAACAAGGTTTGGATGGGATAACAGGAGAGAAGAAAAGACATTGGACTCATTTATAGTTATTTAAGAATTTAATGGGCTGGAGAAAAGAGTGAGTGAGGCTATGTGTGTATATGTAAATATATCACATTGATCATGAAGTATCCTTTTTCTCGCTTTCATGGAGTTAATGATTTTCAAATTTGTGATTTTTTTTTAACTTTTAAAAAATTAATAATCCTTAGAAAGATTATAAGTATGTTATAGAATGTCTAATACAGGAACTTTCTCTACACTAAGTAATATATATCTTTATTGCCCCAACCGTT
Organism: Mirounga leonina; assembly: GCF_011800145.1. NCBI lineage: Eukaryota > Metazoa > Chordata > Mammalia > Carnivora > Phocidae > Mirounga > Mirounga leonina. The sequence continues at coordinate 45,836,125 of NW_023270377.1, read as the reverse complement.
GTGAACATTTGGAATTGCATAGTAGTTGACAATAGCTTTCTCAGCTACAAATGTGACTGATGGTGTAAAACCTTCCCCCTTCTTACGAAGTTCATCTTCAGTTCAAGTGTAAAGACTATAGGTTTTGGAAAGAAATAATATAGCTCGGCAACTTGTCAGCCAGGTGACCTTGAACAAGTTATTTATCCTTACTTCTAATATAGGGTTAATGTTACTTATTCACGGAACTGTGAGGATTAAGTGATAAGACATACTTAAAGTTTATAACACAGAGACTAACGTGGATTAGATTCTTTAAAAAGTTATTTGTCAACTGCAGGAAAGGCCATTAGCTAGGTGATTACAGGAAGGAGTTTACAATTCTAAAGATATTCCTTTCTTACTGGAATTCCTAGTATATCACTGAAGCTTAGAAGCCTCCTAGCAGATAATCAACACAGTCGAGATAATGGTTATAACCAGGCCCTAAGTAGAAAAGATCAGAGGAACAGTCACTGGTTCTAGAAAAGATTACTTCATTACCAGTTTAGATTAAATTTGACTCTGTTCTGCATAGAAAGTCCAAGTATGTACTCTTCCTTACTAAATTTCAATGATGTAGATCTTTTATTCAACCCTTCGTGGTTTATTTTGAACACAAATTCATGTTCTGAGGCATGAGTTAGGATCTAAATTTAGTCATAATCAGGGACATAAAGAATATAACATGCTTTCAGTTTTATTATGCATGTCATCCAAAAGCACTCACTGTAGCAAATTTAATTTTATTTTTCAAGTAAACAGATTTGATCAGCAAAATCAAATGATCTTGGAAACATCAACTTCAAAAACATACAAATGAGCGTTAGCCTGTGCTCCAAGCATTTTATTTCCTGAGAATTACTAAACAATATCTTCAGGCAAAGTTAAACAGATTCAACTCACAAAATGCTGCATCTAGACTCCCTTTCAATTTACACAAGGTTATATATCAGTATGGGAAAATGATAATATTTTGACATATTTCATTTCAAGACTTATTCATTGAGAAACTTTATTCTGTACTAACATTTTGAATGTCTTAAACATAGAGAAGAAAACTAAATGTCCTACTGGGGGAGATATTTAGATATCTAAACTGTAATCTTATTGTTGAATAAATGGATTTAGGTATTCCTTCAAAATCAAAAATGTATAGATTTATAAAAGTAAAAGCACCAAATTTTCTCTGGAGAGAAAAGAGGTAGAAGATGTAGGATCTTAAACCTCAGTTCTTATATATGAGATAACATATTTTAATTGTTTTTAAAGTATGGGATAAAGTTGAAGGATAAAGTATATAATAGGAATAGGAATAAGGTATATAAAGGAATAAAGGTATATAAATCAACTATTCAATATTATAATATCTGGTTTAGTGACATAGATGAGATTTTTATAGGCCCCAAATCTAAAAGTAAAGCTATATATAACTTAAAAATAGACTTTAGTTTACTCTGTTTTCTAGCCAAAATGTGAGTAGTGTGTTTTTTGTTATTAAAAACTTGATCCAACTTTTTCATGGCTAAATGATCATTTTCCCAGGGTAATTCTCTTAGAAAATGTTAAAATGATGTTTTAAATGCTCCTATGGTACTTGCTGAATGATATTTGAGACAGAGGCAGATACTCTTTGCTTCTGATCTCAAGCAGGCGAGATTAATTCATCCATAGCTTTAAAACTTACCCTGAGAAATGTTCAGGTTTTACAGTGTTAGTTTCACAAGTGATTGTTTCAAAGTCTGAGAATTTGCAAGTTATATTTCATATTTTTCTTTTCTTCAGTCCTTATATCCAATCCATCAGGAAATCTGGACACTATTTTTTTATACCTCCACTTTTATCATTACACTGAAAAAGGATAATTTTTTAAAAATTCTAGTATAGTTAATAGTGTTAACAGTGTTTTTTCTATTAGTTTCAGTGGTACAATATAGTGATCCAAGAATTCTATGCATTACTCAATGCTCTTGAAGATAAGTGTACTACTCTTAATCCCTATCACCTATTTAACCCATCCCCCAAACCACCTCCACTCTGGTAGCCATCACTTTGTTCTCTATAGTTAAGAGTCTGGTTTTTTGTTTGTCTCTTTTTTTCTTTGTTCATTTGTTTTGTTTCTTAAATTCCACATATGGGTGAAACCATATGGTATTTGTCTTTCTCTGACTTATTTCACTTAGCATTATATTCTCTAGATCCATTCAAAGGATAATTTTTAAAGTTAGAAACAAAACTTTCTTATAAATATCAAGTGAGCACATACTAAACATTTATTTAAATCATTAATGAGGGAATCAGTAAGAAAGGTATAGAGCCGATGGAATATTATGCAGCCATCAAAAAACCCTGAAATCTTGCCATTTGCAATGACGTGGATGGAACTAGAGGGTATTATGCTAAGTGAAATAGGTCAATAAGAGAAAGACATGTATCATATGGTCTCACTGATATGAGGAATTCTTAACCTCAGGAAACAAACTGAGGGTTGCTGGAGTGGTGGGGGCTGGGAGGGATGGGATGGCTGGGTGATAGACATTGGGGAGGGTATGTGCTATGGTGAGCACTGTGAATTGTGTAAGACTGATGAATCACAGACCTGTACCTCTGAAACAAATAATACATTATATGTTAAAAAAAAAAAGAAGATAGTAAGAAGGGAAAAATGAAGGGGGGAAATCAGAGGAGGAGACGAACCATGAGAGACTATGGACTCTGAGAAACAAACTTGAGGGTTTTGGGTGGGGGGGGGGTGGTGGAGAGATGGGTTAGCCCGGTGATGGTTATTAAGGAGGGCACGTATTGAATGGAACACTGGGTGTTATATGCAAACAATGAATCATGGAACACTACATCCAAAACACTAATGATATAATGAATGGAGACTAACATAATAAAAAAAAAAAAAAAAAGAAAAGAAAGGTATAAAGCTAGTTCAAGGAGTGCTTAAAGAACAGAGATTGATGTAGTCTGTTAAGAAAGACTTGCTGAAGTAGATTTGCCAAGTTAGGGACAAAACAGTTTAATATTCTACAGGGTGATAAATTACAACCTTTGGGATTACCTTTCTTCTAGAAAGATATTATTTACATCTCCAGTTTCCAAGTGAACATGTAACTTCACAAACTCCTGGCTTTAATCAATAGTAAAAAAGCAAAGCAAACAAAGGTACATACTCTAGGAAATTAAATTATTTTTGGGTGATCCTGTTAGTGCCCCACTTAGTGACACTGAAATTATATGCAGATATTTTATTTCTTTAGTAGCTGTTTTGGATAATTTTTCTTTTTTTTTTTTTAAAGATTTTATTTATTTATTTGACAGAGAGATAGCACAAGTAGGCAGAGTGGCAGGCAGAGGGAGAAACAGGCTCTCCCCTGAGCAGGGAGCCCGACATGGGGCTCGATCCCAGGCCCCTGGGATCATGACCTGAGCCGAAGGCAGCCGCTTAACCGACTGAGCTACCCAGGCGCCCCTTGGATAATTTTTCTTAAGAGTTTCCTCTTGTGATTATAAATAATCCCCAAAGAATATTCTTTGTCAAAAAAAGGCTGGTCTTGTGTTTTGGTGTGATCAATTAATATAGGTTAGTAAAAGGCATTAATTAAACATATAAGCTTCTTTATAGGTAAGTCTAGAGACATTTAGTTTTGAGCAACTATTATTGCCAGAGAATTAACTTCTTTCTAGAGATTGCATAAGGAAAACATTAAAAGTAATAACATACCAAAATAAATTGCATTGGATAAAATATGACCACAAATACTTTTCTGCTTTTTTCATCCAGTCTTATTTCCCCCTTTTATTTTTATTTATTTATTTATTTATTTATTTATTTATTTATTTATTTAGACAGAGAGAGACACAGCGGAAGAGGAAACACAAGCAGGGGGAGTGGGAGAGGGAGAAGCAGGCTTCCCGCCTAGCAGAGAGCCCGACGCGGGACTCGATCCCAGGACTCCGGGATCATGACCTGGATCCGAAGGCAGACCCTTAAAGACTGAGCCACCCAGGTGCCCCTTATTTCCCCCTTTTAAACTTGGGTTGGTCTTGTGACTTTATTTAGCCAATAGAATTCAGCATAAATGGGTGGCTGTATGTCTTTTCACCCCTATATTACATCAGAATCACCTCTAACACATCTATCTCAATAAATATTTGCTGCATAAAAAAATAAAACTTGAAATTTGTCTTGATACGTCCAGTTGACAAATGAATTATCAAGGCATAATTTTTACAGAAAGGAGATTATAGGTTTTACCTCTACACTAAAGAGTTTCCTAAATAAACTTGAATGAGCAGTTTATCTTTACCTTCCTATCTTTCTGAGGCAGGTCTGTCGCAGTTCAGAATTCTTGTGCTGGCTGTTCTTACGTCTTGGCAGCAACAACCCATGTTGAGTTCTTTTTACTAGTGGTGTCACATTATCTTTTTTTTTGTTTTGTATTTTAATTAATTTATTTTTTGATGTAGTGTTCCACTAGTGGTGTCACATTGTCTTTTAATACCTTCCTTATTTTTATTCAAACCCTTTGAAGTCTCTGCCTAGTTATGATGGGTAATAAGATAACCAGATGCACTGTGATCTTTGCCTTGGTATTACCTATGTAGGAGGAGGCACAGAATAAAGATCACGGGGTTTGGAGTCAGACCCAGAAATACCGATGTGAGTCATCGTACTACCCTGCAGCTAATAATCATGTGATTTTAGACCAATTATTTTATTTCTCTAGCCTCCATTTTCTCATATGTTTATTGGAGAACATAATTCTACCTAGTAAGGCGATTGTGAGAATGAAAAGGAGCTGTGTATACATAGTTCCTGTTATGTAGTAGAGGATTAAGTAACTGTAGCTATTGGAAGGAGCGGCTTTCCCCCCAGAATGTTATATTACCTTTCACTAGATGTCATCAAAAGAAATTAAGGATTTTAATGTTGAGAGATAGGAGGCATCTTCCTAGATAGCTAGCTATCTCCACCTTTTCCTCCTAGGGTAAACACTATTGCTTTGGAAGAAGACACTTTGAGACATAAATGGTGAATTTTTCCACTGTGGTTGACTAATCTTAGCCAAATAATCAGAAGAAATTATAATTTTCCAAGAATAGCCGTAATTTTTGAATCTGTAGTAAATTATAAAATTTGAAATTATATGTATGGTAGATATTTTACAGTTCTGCATATATGACATAAAATTTTGATTAGAATCTCTTGATGTAATTTTCTTTTGAGCCCTCAACTCTCAAAGAATCTCTTACTACTATGATAGTTTATATGTCTAGAAAAGTGTTAAATGCACATTGTGTTTAGAGAGCATTTATTGAACAATAGTTTCTCCTATTCTAGCAAATTGTCTGCTTTCTTGGTTCTTCATAAATGTAATCTGAACAGGCATGTTGAATATGTGAGGTGAAGGTAAAATACTGGATAAGGTGTAATTTAAAGCATGTTGAATTAATGAATAGCATAACAGAACAAATGATTTTTTTGTTTCCTGGGAAAATTTAATTATAAAAGTATTTTTTCTAATTCCTGATGTTTGTATTATTTGAAAATGAAATAAAATCCTAAAACCTATTTTAGATAATTTGGTTCATCTAGCTTCAGCTCAAGAATATGCTATCATATTACTCCTTCAATTAGCAGATTAACTTTTAATTGATAGAGATCTGTATTCATAATTGGATTTCCTTTGGTCAAAGTCAGCTTCTGCTGATTTTCAGCTAATGAATTCATCTATATTCTACAGCTAAGAACTTAGTTCTTAGGTAAGAGAGTCTAATTAGTGTTAGAGTGAATATGATGAATGTTGATACTCAGATCAAATTCATATTCTCTTCCTCAATTATTTGGGGGACTATGTTATTCTGGAAATCACTTTAACTCATTCCCTCTGTTTGGTTTAGGAACAGCCTGACATTGTTTTAAAGAGCATATCTTTAAAGTACTCAAATTTTCCATGAAACTCTATTTGCTCCATTTAAAAGAGTCAGCTCTTCTACCTTTGTTTTAGCTGTCCTCTGCTACACTCACTCTGGTGGCAGGAATCACCTTTCAAAGGTCACACAGAGCCAGTAAAAAAAGCCATTCAATCAGTGCCAGTGGTATTATGGTTCCTCTGTGAACTATCCCATCATTACTCAGTGCTATATTCTTAAAATCCATTATCCATTCACTAAAAGCATAACAAAGGAGGTGGGGGGGCTATTTCCTTTTTGGCTTTAACAGAATGGATTATAATTCCTTGGTTTCTATATACCTGAAAGACATTCTAAAAGGTCTGCCGAACTAAGTCAGCTTTTTATGACTCAACCAACGCACAATCTTCATACATTTGCAGCACTTGTAGCTTTTTCTTGGTCATTGCTTATAGTTTAAAACTCTCTTTAAATGTTCAAATTTTGCTTCAGTGGTTTTTAGTAAAGATACTAATAGTGTACTTTTCTGATACCTAAAAGCCATTCACAACAAAAATGAAACTATGTAAAGTTGTTTCCAAAATCAAGCCAAAATGAAAGAAGGCCACTCAGTAGAAGCTTGAGGAGAGTCTTAGGGGAGTTTTAGTGTCTTCCTAATTTCCACTTACAACCCCCACCCCTACAGACACATATGCACATAGTAAAACATGCAGTGTCAAAACTAGTCTCCTAACCTCATCCCCTTCCTAAGCCTCTTCTATATAAAATTATAGCAAATGTCACTGTCACCAGTTTCCTTGTATGTGTTTTGAAGATTCTGAACTAGTTGATATCTGATTTCTTACATCTTTAAATTTCTATACTAAATGTCTTTATCCAGTGGTATGTCCATATGAGTAATGAGACTGAAGGGAGTTAAAGAGTAAGCTATTCAATTTTCTGCAAAGGGCATGCATTTGAGTAGGAAGTGTAGACTGATATGATTTCAATGGTTTCTCATCATAGATGCTGGCAGTGGTCTGTTCCTAGATACTGAACACAAACTAGTCAATGACTATAATGTAATAAACATAGAAAACACATTCCTTTAAGAATATCACTCTCTATTGGAGGAAAAAGGACAAATACAAACACTACATGGGCTTATGAGATGGCAGACAACTGGGCTATAATGTGTAAAACAGTTCCTGTTATATGAGAGAGAATATGTAAATGTTGAATTACCTAACTTTTTGTTGTTTGTTAAATTTTTTGAGATATGATTGACATAAAGTATTATATTAATTTCAGGTGTACAACATAATGATTCTATATGCATATATATATTGAGAAATGATCACCACAATGTCTAGTTAATGTCCATCACAACACATAGGTACAAATTCTTTTCTCCTGATGAGAACTTTTATAATCTACTCTATTAGAAACTTTCAACTATACAATACAGTATTATTAACTATACTCACCATGCCCTATCTTACATCCCCAGGGTTTATTTATTTTATACCTGGAATTACCTAACATTTTTGAAGATGTGTAGTTTGATTATTCTTTCTTTGTTCCTTTAACGGAAACATGACATCAATACCCGGCTTACACCAGAATGCTGGATTCCTTGGCTCTCTTTTATACTCCATATCCATACAAATATCTGTTGAACTTGCCCACTTCCTGTCATCACTGCTCCACTACCATAGTTCAGAACACTATTATTTCTCTCTTAAATTATAGCAATGGTGCAGGTGCAGGTGGACTCTGTTCCTTTTGTGCTGTCCTACAATTTGCCTTTCAAACTTCATTTATACTGAAGTTTTTTTCAGTTTCTAAGATTTCCCATCGTTTCTTTTTAATATTTTTGCGCCTACTCTTTTTTGTGGTTGTTCCTGAGATACCATCTCCTCTCCATATTCTGGTGAGATATAACTTATTTCTGGTAATTTTTTTAACAAGCCCCACAATCTGGGTTAAATGTCTTTCCTACATGCCTACATGCCTGTATGGTCAGTGACTAGACCATAGACCATAAACTCTGAGAGCTGAGAACCTGTTTCGTTCAGATTGTATCTTCATCTCACATGTTGTCTATTATATCATAGGCCTTCAATAATCATTTATTGAATTATTAGAAATAGGACAAAGGTTGGCAAGCTATGGGTTGTGGGCCCGTCATATATTTTTGTAAATTTTTATTGGAAAATAGCCACGGCCATTAGTTTGTATATTGTCTATGGATTTTTTGCACTACAATGGCAGAGATGAGTTATTGGAGCAGACATCCTATAGCTTATGAAGTCTAAAGTAATTACTATGTCCATCCTTTGATGAAAAATTTGGTGACTATTGATGTAGGGCTATGCAGGCTTTTTATTCTTGAGTGAGCTTTGGTAATTTGTGTCTTTTTTTTTTTAAGATTTTATCCATTTATTAGAGAGAGAGAGTGAGAGAGCACAAGATGGGGGAGGGTCAGAGGGAGAAGCAGACTCCCCGCTGATCAGGGAGCCTGATGCGGGACTTGATCCCAGGACTGTGGGATCATGACCTGAGCTGAATTCAGGCAGCTGCTTAACTGACTGAGCTACCCAGGTGCCCAGTAATTTGTGTCTTTTAAGGGATTTGTCCTTTTAATCCAAATTCTCAAATTTATTGATATAAAGTTCTTCAAAATATTCCTGAATTACCCTTTTTAATGTATGAGGATCTATAGTGATTCTTTTTTAATTCTTGATATTTATCATTTGTATCTTCTCTCTTTTTTTCTTCACTAGTTTGGTCAGATATTTATCAAATGTTTTACTTTTGTCAAATTAACCAAATATTACCTTTTGTTTTCTTTACTATTTCTAAGGTCACTCATCTTTATTATTTCATCTCTTCTGCTTGCTTAGGGTATAATTTGCTCTTCTATTTGTCGTTTTTAAAGGATGTTTATCTTGTTTGGAGTTCTCTAGACTTCTTTGATCTGTGGTTTGTAGTTTTTCATTAGTTTTTAAAAATTCTCAGATTCTGTTTTTCATTTTTTTTTCCTGTTCTGTTCTCTTTTCATCCTAGGATACTAACTGTACATATGATAGACCATAGGATGTTGTTTCATAGTTCTTAGACGCTCTGTTCTATTTTTTTTCCCTACTTTTTTTTCCCTTTGTGTTTCTTTGTGTTCTATTATATGCTATTAACATTTGAATGAGTAAATTCTGAATAGAGCAGATTGCTATCCATAATGTGGATGGGTCCCTTACAATCAGTTGAAAGTCTTAAGAGAAGGAAGACTGAAATCTTTCAATGAAGAAGGAATGCTGCTTCTAGACTACCATGAAACTTGAGCTGCAAGATCAACTCTTCCCTGAGTCTCCAACCTACCAGCCTGCTGTGCAGATTTAGAACTTGCTGGACCTCACAATTACATGAAACAGTTCCTTAAAATCTCTCTCTGTCTCTGATATATGTGGGGTGTTGGGGGTGCATGTGCACATGCATGTGTGTGTGCATGTATCTCCTAATGGTTCTTTTTCTCTGGTGAACAATAATGCAAGACTTTGCACCCACCACCCAGTCACCAAGGCAATGTTATGTTTTAGGTGTTTGCTATGGTTGCATCTCATTTCTAGTACCAGTTTCTTTTATTTATCTATTGCTATGTTAACAAACCACCTTAAAATTTAGGAGGTTAAAACAATACAGTTTTTTTTTTTTTCTGCTTATGATTCTGTGTATCAAGAATTTGGGGGCCAGGCATAATCTCTGTTCTATGATGTCTGGAACCTCAGCTTGGATGGCTCAAATGGCTGGCAGATGGTAAGGATGACTTATTAGGCCCATATGTCTATAGCCTCCATTCTAAATGTTAGCTGAGTTTCTTGGTTCTCTTCTACATGATCTCTCAATCTCTTAAACTTGAACTTCGTTGCATCATAGTGGTTTTAGGGTTCCAGGAAGGTTCTGAGATACAAGCACTTATCAAGACTCTGCTTTCATAGTATTGGTCTGATAGGGCTGATATAACAAAATGCCACAGACTGGGTAGCTTAAAGAACAGAAATGTATTTTTCACATTTCTCTGGAGACTGGATATTAAAAATCAAGGTACCTGAAGCGTTGGTTTCTCATGAGAACTCTTTCCTTGGCTGATAGATGGCTGGCTTCTTACTGTGTCCTTACATGGCATTTTCTCTATGCACATGCATCCATGATGTCTCTTCCTCTTCCTATAAGGACAACAGTCCCATTGGATTGAGCCCCTACCTTTATGACCTCCTTTAATTTCAGTTACCTCTTCAGAGGCCTTATCTCCATATACAATTATATTGGGGTTTAAACCTTCAACCTGTGAATTTTAGGACAAAATTTAATCTGTACCATTTTCCTAATGTCCCATTCGGCAAAAGAAAATATGTGGCCAAGCCCAGAGTCAACATGGGGAAATACTATACCAGGGCAGGAACACTAAAGTTGTGATTCGATAGAGGTATTTATAAAAGATGTATTTATAACTTAGAGAAACAGATACTCTGATAATTTTTTAAATTTATTTTTTACATAGTTGCTCTGGTGGTCTTTTTTTCTATAACAGAAGTCAGCATCGTATAAGTTACCTTTTTAACTACTTTTCAAGGTACATATTAGTCTTCTACTCAGATGTCAAAATTGGTTTATCAAACAATTTTCATAGAGAGGGGAGAAGTGAGGTGGTTAATAGATTATTTAAGGCCAAATTAAACCTCTGTTGTTGCCATTTCAATATTATAGAGATGGAATAAGTGAGGCTTTATATTTTAGTAGAAGAAATTATCCTAAATTATTTTATTTAATTTTATTTTTGGGAAATTTCAGCACTTCTTATCAATGTCCTAGCCAACAACTACGAGGAATGCATCTGCAGTTGGGCAACTTAGGTTTATTACTCATTACGGTGAGAGAGAATGCACACCATGAAGGACTATGGGGTACCTTGGAAATAGGGTGTTAAAATGGACTTATTGTAGGATTTGGGCTTTGGTTGGGTGATTTTGGGAAGCGTCCAAGGAATTGGGAGTTTGCTATATATTGGCTGTTATCAGAAATAGGGGACAATTCTATGATTAGCTCTAAATAAATCTTACCTTTACGGAGGATAGAGTAGAGCAAGGCTAAAGCAGTGATTGCTAAAGCACTCATATTGGCTGGAAATGGGGAATGTTTAGAATTTTGTGCTTGGAGAGTGTTCATGTTTTATCTGTGTTCTGGCATGGTTATGGAATAGTCTTGTTTTTGCCTTGATCCATCATGATTACAGAGTGCCCTTGTCTGATATTGATGTTCTGTGAGGTTATGTTCACCAGGAGAGCAGCGAGGCCTTGCTCTCAGTGCTATGCCAGCCCCTGGATGTCAGGGGCTACATTTTCTTTTTAGTTCCTGTCCCTTCATTTGACCTTAGTCGGGACCATACTACTTGATACAAACTTCTGTTTCATTATGTTCAAAATAAATATATTTCACATGACAAATAATAAGCTCTTTTGGGATTATCTGTATTAATTCTAAATTTTATTCTTTTACTTTCCTGACCTAGACACAGAGTGAGCCTCATAGAATACACAAAGGAAATCCCTGTGCCTCTCTCTCTCCTCATTCTGCAAGCACCTACATATGTCTCCCCAGGTTTTCAGAGTCCAGACTCTGCCTCTGAAGCACCACCCTCAGCCTGTCCTTTGGAGCTGAGTGCTTTGGGCCTTTCTTCCTTAATTACCCATCAGGATATACTTGCCCTGTCTCATTTCCTCAGTTCCCACAGCTGCATTAAAAATTTGGCTAACAAATCCTTGATAATGCTTTATTACTTTTTTACACTTTATGGCAAATCCTTTTTTATTGCGACTTCCTGGAAATAATTTTTGACTTCAAAATGCTAATGGTTTCTGGACTAGAAGTGCAAAAGTTATCTGGGGCCAGAAGAGCACTTTTCTCCCCCTCAGATTTTCCAAACAAAGTTGGTGGCTTTCTACCCTGTTGGTCCTGGTTACAGACTATTTCTCTTATAAAGTCAGAGTGGGAGATTTTGCTTATTAATGTTCTGCCAGGCTTTGGGAAGTATAAACCCTAGCTGTGTCATTCTGGGAGGAGTGGAAAGGACACTCTGTACCTTGGAATGTCAGTTCTGATAGAGGATAGAAGGAAGAATGTTTCATTATTTCATTGGTTTTCTAACTGTAGGCTAGCTCTCTCTAAAGCCTACCTTTGATGTATTTGAGATATGAGATTATTCTGTTATAGTGTGAAGTCCAAACAGTTACTTAACAGATGGTTATTATTATTCTCTATAGCAAAAATCTGATCTCTCTTATCAAAAAGTAAGTGTTCTGTGGAGTGGATTCAAAGGATCAAATCACAGTATATGTAGGGTGATTAATTGTTTTTATCAGTATGCCTTAGCATCAAAGAGGATTTCACACTTATCCTGAGAGTATCACATGGCCTCCATAATTGTTAGATTTATTTTCAGGGGTGAAAAATTTAAATAGTTTTATTACTGAGTAATGTATTTAGCATGTGTGCTAGAATGATTTCCAGTGGTTATTGGAAGTTCTCTCTTTGCAACACTGATTGCAGGAAAAGGCTTTCAACTGCTATTGCAGTAAAACAGATGAGGTGGCTCCCATCACTTGGAATGTTGGCTCTACTTGAAGGGTGATGGATTGGTAGGTAACTATCAAAGGATATATTAAAACATTTCATGTAATTCCTGCCATTCCTGCAAAAGAAAGATGCCTTTATCATGGCTTTTTATAAAGAAACTTCCAATAAGTAAAAACAGAGACTATAGCAGAGACAATTCCTGAAATTTATTTTGAGTTTCAAATACTCATTTTATTATTAATTAATATAGTAAATCTGGACAATGCAGTAAATCTGGGCAATTTACTTAAGAATGAAGAAATACAAACTTTATAATGCATTGAAAATAAACCTCAGAATTAAACTTCTAGAAAAATGTATGATGTCGTGTAAAAATATGGCCCAAACACATGGGTGTCCCTGCATTTTTACTGACTTCAGCAGTATCAGTGTTACCAAGAAAAATCTATTGATAAGCTTAAGAAGTTCCAACATGTCTACTGTTTGATCTTTATAAATAAATAAATCTAATTCAGGGGAAAGATAATTTTTATGAATTGAATTTTGCCCTCCCATAATTTGTATGTTGAAGTTCTAACCTCTAGTACCTCAGAATGTGATCTTATTTGGAAATAGGGTCATTGCAAACATGATTAGCTAAAATGAGGTCATACTGGAGTTGGGTGGGCCCTTAATCCAATATTACTAGTGCCCTTAATAAAAGGGGAAATTTGGACACAGACACACACACAAGGAGAATACTACATTAAACAATAACTCGCCTTCTTCCATCCCCCTAGTCCATGGAAACTTCTACTTTCTGCATTATGAATTTGCCTATTCTAGGTACCTCATAAATTAGGAATCATAAAATATTTGTTCTTCTGTGTCTGGCTTATTTCATTAAGTATAATGTTTACATGATCCATTCATGTTATAGTACATAGTACAGTATATAGTATAACATGTTATGGCTAAATAATATTCCATTATACATATACACCACATTTCCATTTATCTGATGATAGACACTTGGATTTTTCTAATCTTTTGGCTATTGTGAATAATGCATGAACATTGGCATACAAATATCTTTTCTAATCCCTGCTCTCAATTCTTTTGGATATATACCTAAAAATGGAATTGGTGGTTCCTCTGGAAGTTCCATGTGTAAGCCTTCGAGAAACCACCAAATTGTTTTCCATAGCAGTTGCACCATTTTACATTCCCACCGGAAATGCTTGAGGTTTCCAATTTCTCTATATCCTTGCTAATACTTGTTATTTTCCATTCTTTTTTTAGTCATCTTAGTAGGTGTGAAGTAGTATTTCATTGTGGTTTTGATTTGCATTTCCCTAGTGAGTAATGATGTTGGGTATCTTTTCATATACTTATTGGCCATTTGTTTATTTTCTTTGCAGAAATGTCTGTTTCAGTCCCTTGCCCATTTTTTTAATTGGGCTGTTTGGTTTTATGACTTTGCTTTCGGGTGTCATGTCCATGTAATCATTGCCAAATCCAGTGTCATGAAGATTTTTCAGAAAGTTTTCTTCTAAGAGTTTTATAATTTTAGCTCCTAAGTTTAGGTGTTTGGTGCATTTTGAGTTAATTTTTATACCTAGTGTAAGGTAAAGGTCCAGCTTCATTTTTTGCATGTGGATATTCAATTTTCCCAGCATCATTTATAGAAAGACTTGTCTTTTCCCCATTTAAATGGCCACTTCACCCTTGTAAAATTTAATTGGTTTGATGTGAGAGTTTATTTCTGGTCTCTCTATTCTATTACATATGTTTGTATGTCTCCCTTATGCCAGTGCCATACTGTTTTAATTACTTTAGCTTTGGAGTAAGTTTTGAAGTCAGGAAGTACAATCCTCCAACTTTGTTCTTCTTATTCAAGATTGGTTTGCCTTTTCAGGGCCCCTTGCAATTCCATCAGAATTTGAGGATTGGTCTTTCCAATTCTATGAAAAAGGCTGTTGGAATTTCGATGGAGATTGTAGCAAATTTGAGAAGTACCCTTTTGCCACCTTTCAGCCTATTTTACCTTCTCCTACAACCATGGGTAACCCTTATTCTGACTTCTAATGTGACATCTTGGTTCTGCATGTATTAGCCATTATTTTGTGACAAAAAAATAAAGGTTTGATTTTTTTTTTTTTAAAGAAAACAGTAAGTTACTAGAAACAAATTTTCTTTGTGGAATATTTTGGCAGCAGTTTAGCCACAGATTTTCCAGATTTTTATTTACCTATTAGAACTCAAGAATTTATGAGTTCAATTCCACCCCAAAGCAATGGAATACACATTCTTCTCTACTGCCCATGGAACATTCTCCAGAATCAATCACATCCTAGGTCATAAATCAGGTCTCAACTGGTACCAAAAGATTGGGATCATTCCCTGCCTATTTTCAGACCACAGTGCTTTGAAACTAGAACTCAATCACAAGAGGAAAGTAGGAAAGAACTCAAATACATGGAGGCTAAAGAGCATCCTACTGAAGAATGAATGGGTCAACCAGGAAATTAAAGAAGAATTAAAAAAATACATGGAAACCAATGAAAATGAAAACACAACTGTTCAAAATCTTTGGGATGCAGCAAAGGCAGTCCTAAGAGGAAAGTATATAGCAATACAAGCCTTTCTCAAGAAACAAGAAAGGTCTCAAGTACACAACCTAACCCTACACCTAAAGGAGTTGGAGAAAGAACAGCAAATAAAGCCTAAACCCAGCAGGAGAAGAGAAATAATAAAGATCAGAGCAGAAATCAATGAAATAGAAACTAAAGGAACAGTAGAACAGATCAACGAAACTAGGAGCTGGTTCTTTGAAAGAATTAACAAGATTGATAAACCCCTGGCCAGACTTATCAAAAAGAAAAGAGAAATGACCCAAATCAACAAAATCATGAATGAAAGAGGAGAGATCCCAACCAACACCAAAGAAATACAAACAATTATAAGATCATATTATGAGCAACTCTATGCCAGCAAATTAGATAACCTGGAAGAAATGGATGCATTCCTAGAGACGTATCAACTACCAAAACTGAACCAGGAAGAAATAGAAAACCTGAACAGACCTATAACCACTAAGGAAATTGAAGCAGTCCTCAAAAATCTCCCAAAAAACAAAAGCCCAGGGCCAGATGGCTTCCCAGGGGAATTCTACCAAACATTTCAAGAAGAATTAATACCTATTCTTCTGAAACTGTTCCAAAAAATAGAAATGGAAGGAAAACTTCCAAACTCATTTTATGAGGCCAGCATTACCTTGATCCCAAAACCAGACAAAGACCCCATCAAAAAGGAAAAGTACAGACCAATATCCCTGATGAACATGGATGCAAAAATTCTCACCAAAATACTAGCCAATAGGATCCGACAGTACATTAAAAGGATTATTCACCACGACCAAGTGGGATTCATCCCTGGGCTGCAAGGTTGGTTCAACATCCGCAAATCAATCAATGTGATACAATACATTAACAAAAGAAAGAACAAGAATCATATGATCCTCTCAATAGATGCAGAAAAAGCTTTTGACAAAGTACAGCATCCTTTCTTGATCAAAACTCTTCAGAGTATAGGGATCGAGGGTACATACCTCAATATCATAAGCCATCTATGAAAAATCCACAGTGAATATCATTCTCAATGGGGAAAAACTGAGAGCTTTCCCCCTAATGTCAGGAACATGGCAGGGATGTCCACTATCACCACTGCTCTTCAATATAGTACTGGAAGTCCTAGCCACAGCAATCAGACAACAAAAAGAAATAAAAGGCATCCAAATCGGCAAAGAAGAAGTCAAACTCTCACCCTTTGCAGATGATATGATACTTTATGTGGAAAACCCCAAAGACTCCACCCCAAAACTGCTAGAACTCATACAGGGATTCAGTAAAGTGGCAGGATATAAAATCAATGCACAGAAATCAGTGGCATTCCTATACACCAACAACAAGACAGAAGAAAGAGAAATTAAGGAGTTGATCCCATTTACAATTGCACCCAAAACCATAAGATACCTAGGAATAAATCTAACCAAAGAGACAAAGGATCTGTACTCAGAAAACTATAAAATACTCATGAAAGAAATTGAGGAAGACACAAAGAAATGGAAAAACGTTCCATGCTCATGGATTGGAAGAACAAATATTGTGAAGATGTCAATGCTACCTAGAGCAATCTACACATTCAATGCAATCCCCATCAAAATACCATCCACTTTTTTCAAAGAAATGGAACAAATAATCCTAAAATTTGTATGGAA
The DNA here is from genome assembly GCF_011800145.1 of Mirounga leonina. Lineage (NCBI taxonomy): Eukaryota > Metazoa > Chordata > Mammalia > Carnivora > Phocidae > Mirounga > Mirounga leonina. Next base: position 45,819,321 of record NW_023270377.1, on the reverse strand, counting down.
CCAGAAAAGACCCCCAATAGCCAGAGGAATGTTGAAAAAGAAAAGCAAAGCTGGCGGCATCACAGTTCCGGACTTCTAGCTCTATTACAAAGCTGTCATCATCAAGACAGCATGGTACTGGCACAAAAACAGACACATAGATCAATGGAACAGAATAGAGAGCCCAGAAATGGACCCTCAACTCTATGGTCAACTCATCTTTGACAAAGCAGGAAAGAATGTCCAATGGAACAAAGACAGTCTCTTCAACAAATGGTGTTGGGAAAATTGGATAGCCACATGCAGAAGAATGAAGCTGGACCATTTCCTTACACCACACACAAAAATAGATTCCAAATGGTTGAAAGACCTCAATGTGAGACAGGAGTCCATCCAAATCCTAAAGGAGAACACAGGCAGCAACCTCTTTGACCTCAGCCGAAGCAACTTCTTCCTAGAAACATCGCCAAAGGCAAGGGAAGCAAGGGCAAAAATGAACTATTGGGACTTCATCAAGATAAAAAGCTTTTGCAAAGCAAAGGAAACAGTCAACAAAACCAAAAGACAACCGACAGAATGGGAGAAGATATTTGCAAATGACATATCAGATAAAGGGCTAGTATCCAAAATCTATAAAGAACTCATCAAACTCAACACCCAAAGAACAAAGAATCCAATCAAGAAATGGGCAGAAGACATGAACAGACATTTTTCCAAAGAAGACATCCAAATGGCCAACAGACACATGAAAAAGTGCTCAATATCGCTCAGCATCAGGGAAATCCAAATCAAAACCTCAATGAGATACCACCTCACACCCGTCAGAATGGCTAAAATTAACAAGTCAGGAAACGACAGATGTTGGCGGGGATGCGAAGAAAGGGGAACCCTCCTTCACTGTTGGTGGGAATGCAAGCTGGTGCAGCCACTCTGGAAAACTGTATGGAGGTTCCTCAAAAAGTTGAAAATAGAGCTACCATATGATCCAGCAATTGCACTACTGGGTATTTACCCCAAAGATACAAAAGTAGGGATCCGAAGGGCTACGTGCACCCCGATGTTTATAGCAGCAATGTCCACAATAGCCAAACTGTGGAAAGAGCCAAGATGTCCACTGACAGATGAATGGATAAAGAAGAGGTGGTATATATATACAATGGAATATTATGCAGCCATCAAAAGGAATGAGATCTTGCCATTTGCAATGACATGGATGGAACTGGAGGGTATTATGTTGAGTGAAATAAGTCAAACAGAGAAAGACATGTATCATATGATCTCACTGATATGAGGAATTCTTAATCGCAGGAAACAAACTGAGTGTTGTTGGAGTGGGGGGTGGGGTGGGAGGGATGGGGTGACTGGGTGATAGACACTGGGGAGGGTATGTGCTCTGGTAAGCGCTGTGAATTGTGCAAGACTGTTGAATCTCAGATCTGTACCTCTGAAACAAATAATGCAATATATGTTAAGAAAAAAAGATAAGAAGAAGAATGTAGCGGGAGGGGAAGAATGAAGCGGGGGAAGTTGGAGGGGTGGACCAACCATGAGAGACGATGGATTCTGAAAAACAAACTGAGGGTTCTAGAGGGGAGGGGGGTGGGAGGATGGGTTAGCCTGGTGGTGGGTATTGAGGAGGGCACATTCTGCATGGAGCACTGGGTGTTATGCACAAACAATGAATCATGGAACACTTCATCTAGAACTAATGATGTAATGTATGGGGATTAACATAAGAATAAAAAAAAAAAAGAAAATATATGTAGCAAAAAAAAAAGAATTTATGAGTTCAAATATATTTTATATTTATTTTAAAATGACATCAAACTTACAGAAAAGTTACATGAATGGTATAAAAGATTTTCTCCTGATCTGTTTGAGAATAATATGCCAACATGATGATCTATTTTCCAAGAATATTTGGTGTGTAATTCCTCTGAAAAAGATTCATTTTCCTATCTAACCACAATCCAACCATCAAAATCAGGAAATAAATAAGGGTACACTGATACATTATTACCATCAAATACTCAGACTCAATTAAAGTTTTACCAAATGACCTAATAATGTTCCTTACAGTGAAACCATTCAGTAAAGGATTGCATGTTTCAATAGTGGGTGTGTCTCTTTAGTCACCTTAAATCTAGAATAGTTCTTTAGTGTTTCCTTGACTTCATGACCATGTAGCTTTTGAAAATTACAAGCCATTTATTTTGTAGAATATTCCACACTTTTTTTAGCTAATAGTTTTCCTTATAGATTCAGGGCATGTATTTTTGTCAGGAGTATCACAAATGTGAGGGTTTATACTTCTTTTGCTTAGGTGGTACACAGTTTTGATTTGTTTTGTTAACTGATTTCATCACTTGATTAAACTGATGTTTGTCAGATTTCCCCTATAATTTTTTCTTTTTTTCCCTTTATAATTTATAACTATTTTATATAGGAGGTGCTTTGAGAACATACAAGTACCCTTCTGATAAAGCTTTCACAAACTTGTTTTAGCATCTATTGATGCTTCTCAGCTGAATTAATTATGACACTTGCCACATGGTGATTTTTAATTCCATCATTCCTTCTACATTTATTGATTGGCATTGTTCTATAAGAAAAAAGCTTTATTAAGCTTTTTTTTTTTTACCTTCATTAAATTAATTAAAGTAGGGAGTCATGGATTTATATTTTATTTAATTAGGTGTGATCTATTAATGCCTTTATTTATTTTGATACTCAAGTTTTCTCAGATCTGGCCAGTAAGAGTCCCTTCACATGGTTTCTGCATCCCTTTAGCATGACCCTATCTTTTTTTGAGCACTTTCTTATTTTCACCTAAAATAAAGTCTCATTTGTGCTAACTCTGTCCCAAACTGGAATTCACCATTTGAAAAACATTCACCTGTTTTTTTTTTTTCTGTTTGTTTGTTTTAGAAAAAAACCATATTTGAAAATCAAGGTTAGATATCAAGTGAGCTTGTAACTGTTGGGATATTGCTGCTCCTCAGCCATCTGAGTGGACACAGCAAAGGACTAATTTATATATTTTTTATAAATTATATATATGCATATATAAATATGTATACAAATATGTATATTCAAATACATATTATGGATAAGAATATAATACACACACATACACACATTTAGTTATCTGTCTCTCTATCTATCTCTTTAGAGCTAGATACCCACACCCAACACTGAATTCACATCAATACTAATTCTATGCTAATTCTAATACTAATTCAACATCACAGGATTCATGCTAGTTTTTGTTTTTCCTTTTCATATTTGGAACTTTTTTCTGACAATGAGAAACCTGGGTTCTGTTATCTTCAATATACTAACTTCCTAGGCCAGTGACCCCTGAAGTTGTAACCAGCTTCTTATTACTGTTACCACTACCCCTCCACTAACACCCTTTTCACTGAAATCATGCTATAACACCAGTTCTAGACATGCCTTCATAGAAGCACCCTCTTCACACTCCTCAGGCTCTGATGTTTCCTGTGGGCTAAAAATGTCCTGTAGTTATAGCCCTAAATGCCATGGACTTTCAGTAATAATATAAGATAATTAGATAATATTTGCCAGTCTTTTCATAATGTTGATGAGACGCCTTTGATAAAATCACAGTGTAATTCCATCATAACCGGCCCTTTGGCTGTATTAGGGTGTCTAAACTGCTTTCTTATTCCTAAGTGGAAATCTACATTCAGGAAGGTCTGGCTCTGAGAGGTAAATGACAAAGTTTTTGTTTGTTTGACAGATTATTTTTATCTTTGATTTTAGAAGAATTAACTGCACTGTGATCTTGTTGAGACTACCTAGGAAGACCATAATGATTTATAAAGTAAAGTTCTCCAGTTCATATCAGAACCAAACTCCAACATTTGCACCAATCTCACTGTTGGTTACCTTAAATAAACAAAAAGGAATATTATGAATAAACTTATTTAGTCCAATAAACTTATTTGCTCATAAAATCTACTTAAAAAAATTAGTTTGTAGCGCGCGTGGGTGGCTCAGATGGTTAAGCGTCTGCCTTCGGCTCAGGTCGTGATCCCGGGGTCCTGGGATAGATTCCCACATCGGGCTCCCAGCTCAGCGGGGAGCCTGCTTCTCCCTCTGACCCTCTCCCCTCTCATGCTGTTTCTCTCTTGCTCGCTCTCTAAAAAATAAATAAAATCTTAAAAAAAAATTAGTTTGTAAAGGTTTACATTTTAAATAAATTTCAACATTTTCTAGGTTGATAAAATCATGGAACAGTTTTATGTTGATGTACAATATCTGTGCAATTTTAAACACACATTCTGATTAGTGAGTGTGCCAAATTTACTACTACTCCACTTCGGAAATTATTGGAGTCTGAGGCACAAGGTTAGTAGTAATTTAGTCTCAAAAAACATATCCTATTTTGATAAAAGATTTCATTTAGAAAAACACCCCATATTCATTTAAGTCATTTGGTAGAAAAATAGGTCATTAATTTGGAAAATCCAGTTTTTGTTTAAAAATGGTGGCATTATAAAGTAATAAATCTATGTATTTCAACATGTACTTTGAGTCCTATCTTTCAATCAAATTAGACTTCCAGAAAGCTACAGTTTTAGATGAATTTCTTAGAATGCATCAATTTCTTGCATATAATTTCTTTAAAATGTTGATTAATTTTGAAAACAAATGATCAGTTACTCTTATGAAAGTACTCGTTTTGTAAATGTAATGCTGGTGAAATTTTTCTTTCATTTTAGCAGATGCTTTCTCATCTTTTTTGAGTTGATAAGGATTACACAATCCCCTTGTGTTTCCTTTTGCAAGGACTTCTGGAAAGCACATGCTAAGTTTCTTGCTAAATCACATCAATGATATCAACCTCAATAGTAAATGTATTCACAACTGTTTCTTCCCACACGGTTTTGGTTTTTGTGAAAGACCTATATATATTTAATATAGTCTTTTATTTTAAGTTTTCAGATATTGGATATTTGAAATTATGTATTTGTTGATCAATAATTTACATATAAGATTGATTTTCAGGTGTGAAACATACATAGCTTTGACAGACTATGTAGTCTCTCAAAGGATGGCAGCATTTTTTAGATATATAATTAAAGGCATTGTAGTCATTTTGATTATGCAGTATGTTCAGCATCTGTAACAAATACTCCAGTAACAGTAGCTTAAACAATTTAGAATTTATTTCTCACTCATGTAATAGTTTAGGCATAAGGAGTCCAGATCTGGTACCATGATTGTATAACCGCCCAGATGCTTTCTGTCTCATTGCTCTCCCTATCCCTTGTATATTGTGAGAGGTGTGCAGGTAAACTGGTTCTCTGGGGGAAAAAAAAAATCCCTGATTTGTGGTATTTGCTGGTTATTGTAGTACAAATACTCAATATTTGCTGATTTTAAGCTATCAGTAGCTTAACCACTGGCTTGCAAAATTCCTGAAAATTTAACAGTTAGCTCAACACATTGGCTCCAGCCCAGCATTAGGTGTTGCTTTCATGTCTGTGGTCATGATGGCTTACCAGCAGGACCATATTCCAGTCAGAGGAAAAGAGCCCTTCTCTTAGGAGTGTGACTTGATGATGCCCACATCATTTCCTTTTCCATCCTGCTAGCCAGAAGTTAATCACATGGCTACACCTAAGAGACAGGCTAAGGAATGTCTTTATTCTGTTTAGCTGATTATGTTTTGGTTCTTATAGAACAAGGGAAGAAAGTCATTGGTGACTAATAGTAGATTGTGCCACAGATGTGCATGAAAAAAACCAGTGACATGTAGTCATGACTATGAGAATGACAATAATGACTATAATGAAGAAAGATTACATGACTAAGTTAATAAATGGCAGCTGTTAATTTGAAGATTTTTCCACTTCAATTAACAATGGAATGAGTAATAACCAAAGTGTCTCAAGGCAAAGAACAACGCAATGCTACATTAAAACAGTGACAAGAATCATTGAGATGTTTTCAGAAGTTAAATATGATTTTTGTACTAATCCATTATCATTACACATTTTTCACAAGGTACCCTTGTGGATTTTTTAAAGTTATTCAAAATTACATATTAATAGAATGGATTAAGAAAAAAGTTGAACTCTGAGAAGTCTTTCCCACTCTCCAGCTGTTTATTGCTGAAAATAAAACAACAAGGGCATTTGAGAATTTTATATTCCTAAGAATTCAGATTAAAGAATGAGTAATCTGAGAGGTGGTCTATAAATCACAGTTGAACAACTGGGCTGGGTTTGTTTATAAAGAAAAATAAATAAAGGTGTCCATGACAACCAGTACATTTCACATAATATTCTAGAATTCATATTAAAAGCATATTTAAATTATGCTTTTCAAACCTACAAATCAAAATACCATCACTATATTAATCAGTGATACTCTCTACAGCAAGTTACATCACCCACTTTCTATATAACACAACCAAAGTTGTCCTTATGTTTTTTTCGGATGGTAAAATATAATGAAGGGGTGGTTGATCTTCCCTTTGAAAATTGTCACATGATCCCCAATCACATCACATATTAATTTATACCTTTCAATTTCTCCCCAGCTTTATTGAGGTATAATTGACAAAAATTGTGTATATTTAAGATGTACAGTGTGATGGTTTGATATATACATATACATTGTGAAATAATTTCCACAATCAAGTTAATTAACATATCCATCACCTCCCATGGTTATTATTATTTTATTTTGGTATGGTGAGGACACTTAAGGTCTACTCTCTTAGCAAATGTCAATATAATACAGTAAAATTAACTGTGGTCACCATGCTGTATGTTAGATTTTCCAGAACGTATTCATCTTGTAACTCTATTTTAATTCTTTATTATTTTTAGAAAATCCCAGAAAAGGAGACTTTTTAATATCATATTTTTCTTTCTTATTGTTGAATAAATAAAAAAACAGAAGTCGGGTGCCTGGGTGGCTCAGTTGGTTAAGCGACTGCCTTCGGCTCAGGTCATGATCCTGGAGTCCCTGGATCAAGTCCCGCATCAGGCTCCCTGCTCGGCAGGGAGTCTGCTTCTCCCTCTGACCCTCCTGACCCTCCCCCCTCTCATGCACTCTCTCTCTCAGTCTCTCTCTCAAATAAATAAATAAAATATTAAAAAAAAAACAGAAGTCATTTTTAACATAAAGGATTGATTCTAGAATAATTTTATATAAATGTGTTTTCTGTGTGAATTTTCTGTATTCTTAGTTGTTTTATAATCCTTAATCTATTATTTTTCCACCCTGAGTCATCAAAGTCTTGGGTACCATTTTCCCTTCTAAAAATCATTATCATTTATCTTGCTTCAGGGACCTATTCTTTGCTTCCAAGGTCCTAAATATGTTCATTTTCATTCATTCAACATGTTTATTAAGTATCTCTATTGTGAGTATACAAAGTGTTATAGTGAAGCAACGTTTACATTCTGAGACACTATAGAGTCCAAAAATTTGTAGAAGGATACAATGTCTTGTTCTCAAGGAATTTATAATCCAGTAGATGAATACACACATACTTAGAAGAGAATATACGCAAATGTAGAAACTAAAGAATATAGGAGCATAGAGAAATGAGGGGTCATTTCAAGCATATTCATGGTGTGTGTGTTATGGGCAACATGGAGAGAAAATTGCAGTGGAGGTTGCTTAGCACTCAACATCTATTTCACTCTTTTACTAATGTGCTTCCTGTAACAAAGAAGCTGGAAATGTAAAAACTACATTTCTCATAAGCCTTTGTAATAGGGTCCTATACAATTTACCTTTGACCAGTGATATCCTTGCATGCAAGATTTGGAAGACAGAACTAAAACGAAGGCCTGATTATGCTGTTTCTGCTGCCAAGTTCAGTCATGAAACAATTTTCCTTCTTCCTTGGTAGGGTTGGCAGAGATCCCAGGATCCTGCCACTATCCCCATGGGTGGGTTTGTTTGAGAGATAGAGCATGTAGAATCAAATTTGTTATTCTAGCTGTCTTAGTGTGGTGCTGAGCCTGCCACAGTGGTGGTGGCATCTTGATAGTAGCTATCTCCTGATTTTGGCAGTTCTCTATGGTAGTATCTGAAACCAGTGGCCTCCACATCAAAAAGACAATTGATGGTCTATTTCAGTGGTGCTGGTTTGATATCAACCTAGAGCCTGTTACTTCAGCAGCAAGCCATTTAGTACACTGTATTAAATCCCTTTGGTTTTAAACTAGTTACACAGACTTGTCTCTGAAACTGACCACTGATCAACATGATAATACTGTAAAATCTTCTGCCTCTTCGTTTATGGGAAAATATGATTGAGTAGAACATTCCAGACAGAATGAGTAGCTCAAGCAAAAGCAAAAAGTGTAATATTTGTGTAGGATCCCTTTTAGAACCAAGCAGCTAGAGCTAAAATGTTAGGGCACTATGGAGTTTTGGCTGGAAGTGCAGTTTGGAGAGGACATGATCAGTAGGACGAGGATACCATCCTTTATTGGCCAGACAATGGGGTGTCAGGTAATTTGGGAATATCAATCTGGAAATGGGATATGGAATTGATTTGAGAAAATGGAGACTGAAAAGGGCCTGATCCATTAGAAGAAGAAGGCAAATAGGATAAAAAGAATAGAATAATGCAAAAAAATCTAATGGACAATGCTGGGTGAGAGTTCTTGTGTTCATTTTAATTGTGATTTTCCAGATAAATGTACTATGAGCCTCCAACTTTGTCATCTGAATTATTGTTGGGAATACAGTATGGACTTCAGTGTAGGCTTAGGAAGTGCTAGATGCAGAAGGTAGAAGAGGGACCGGGCTGAGGTAAAATGCCATCAAGTGAAATGAGCTAGTGAGGGTCAGAAATGTTTTCCATAAGCAGGAGCTCTAATTGGACGACATTGTTGGTTTCAAGTTGAATTTATAGAAAATTAACTAGTTGTAGACACATTCTTCTTCTTATATCACAATAATTTATTATAGCCAGTTACCCTCAAGTTAAGGACTTGTCTAATTATTTAGTTATGAGTATACTTAAAGACCAGTGGACTTAGAAAATGTCAGTCCAGGTCCTGCTTTACTTTTTGTGTGTGTAATTGTAGACAAATCCCCTGACTTCTCTAAGTCTGAATTTCTCTATCTGCAAGATGGGGATTCTAAAACCTGCTTTAATGGTTTGAAGGGCTTATTTTAAGAATTATTCCATTTTGAAGAAACATCTTATTCAGTATTCTGTTCCAGACTGAACTCTTATTGTTTAACTCAAAAATTTCCAGTTTAAACTTCCTTTGCTTAAATTCTCTCCTAAAATATTGCTTGTGCAATCCCAGTTTCATTTTTATTATTATTTTCCTGATAAAACTTCCCTCTTCTCACTTTCTATGTAACATTTCTTGTAAGTATGTGTTTGATAGAGTGTGTAAGGGGATTTTTTTCTAATTCAGTCAGACAAAATTTTGTCTTAATGGATGATATAATCAAGCTATATTTGTTAAAATTACTGATTTTTATTTTCCAACTTGTCTGTGTTTTCTGTTAACTGGGCATTTCTTTGTCTTTTATTCTTTCCCTTTTGTACCTCCTGTTTGCTCACATTTATTTTTGTATTTGATTTCCAGACTTTTTAACCATAATGTTCCAAGAACTGGTTTTATTTGAATGTATCTTATTATGGTTTGTAGTGCTTTGGGAGGATTTATCAGTTTTTAAAGTTTTGTGACCATATTCTATTCAAATATTGCCTCTATCTCATTATTCCTCTCCTCTCCTTTATGGACTCCAAATACCTATTACTGACCCTTTCACTATGACTCCTATATCTTTACACATTTCTCTTATTTTCCATTCTTTTCTATCATTGTACTTCAGATTGGATATTTTTTTCTGAATCACCTTCTAATTCACTGCTTCTCTCTTTAGAACTGTCTAATCTTTTAGAAAACATATATTTTGATTATTTTCACTTTTCAATTCCAAAATTATTATTTGATTAGTTAATATAGTTTCAGTTCTTGGCTAAAATCCTTCATATTGTCATTTAATATCTGTGCATATTAATCTGTTGTTTTAAAATTATTTTCTCCAAATTCTAATATCTGGGTCTCTGGTGGGTCTGTTTCTATTAGCTGATATTTCTCTTCATTTCATTTTCAGTTAATTCTTGTCTTTTTTTCCTCATGCTTCTTTTCTATTGAGTGCCATACACTATATATGAAAAATGTTAGATGTAATATTATGTTTTTAGATTACATTATCTTTCTCCAGAGAAGATTTTTCTTTTCCTTCTGGTAGGGAAATCATAGCTGATACAGCTAATCCAATTAGACTTTTAGCTGATTCAAAGTTGGTCTTGAATCTCTGTAAGAGCCAGTTTATTTCTCACATTTACTCCTAGAGTATATCCCTTTGGGACTACAAACTACATACTCTGTGTCTATAATAAGATCCCTCTGTTTTGGTTGACCCTGGGATCTAATTTTTGTCTTTAGCATTATGAAATTGCCAAAAAAAAAATTCTCTGCTTCATAGCCTCTCAGCTGTACTTTCTGTTTTTCCTCTTCCTTGTCAGACACTGTTATAGAACTAACAAATGCCTCCATGGGATATTACATCCTCCTCATCCTAACGTCAGATCTTCTGTTGCCCATTAATCCTCTCAGCCATTATGTGCTTTTTGGATGGAGGGAGAAGCAAGAAATTACAGACATGGTTTCCTTGCTATCCTGAAGAGGGTAAAACCCTTCTACTTTTATACTTATCTAAGCTTTTTAATTCTACTTCTCAGGAATTATGGTCTAAATGGTGGTTTGCTATAAAACTGCAATCTCTTGAGCAATTTGGGTTGCTAGGTTACAATTCTTTCTGCTCTGGATTCTTATAACCATATGTGGGAGAGATCTATGCATAAGCATTTCTTTTGTCCCAATTAACTGCCAGAGCTTAGCCTATAGTTTAGGTCATTAGGCACATTTTCAGAGACTCATCAGTGTTTAAATTCCAGTTGTGTCCTTTCTGATTTCCCCTTCCTTGCTCACTTGTCCAAATCTTACCATTTTAGGACAAAGAAACAGCTCTTATCTCCTCACTTGGTCTTCCTATTTTATATATTATGGGTTACATCTATGTTCTATGTTTATACATACTTTCATTCTTGATATTTAAAGTCAGGTTTTTGAAATTATTAACAATATGCAAACAACGCCTTTCTCTCTCAAACATCTCTTCTTTCGATTGAAACCCAGAACTTTCAAAATTACATTCTGCTGTAGTTTTATAAAAGTCAACTTAGGGGGAACAGTGGTCCACTGCTTATGAGACACTGTACTTCCCCAATCCATGGATTATTTTTCCTTGAATGAAGAATATCAAACTTGATACTAAATTGTTTTTGTTTTGTCATTTGGCAGTCTGGGCGATGAGATGGGACCTACAGTCAGCTGCTGAAGATTCTGAAGATGGCTCCTAGGAGCACGTGAAGATACCCACAGAGCCCTCTTTGTGGCCTCTTCAGCACTCTCCAGGATCTCTGGTAAGTTGCTCTAGAGACTGGAGATGGGATCCTGGGAAAGCTGGATCCAGAAAAGAGTGAGAATTCTTACCAGAATCAGCTGTAGTGGTCAGATCTCTGTCTGTAGTGTCTAATTCAGAGATGAAGGTAAAATTTCACATTGTCTCTTCCTTTCCAAATCTATACCCATTGGTTGCCAGTCCTTTCTCTCCCAGAGGCAGATATTGCCTTTTTGATTGCCTCATTTTGTGTCCTGAGAACTTGGCTTGGCAGCCTTCAGGTTGGGGCCCCCAAAATATCATCAGACAGAAATGTCAGTTGCACCCCATTTGCTGGTAGATATGGTTGGGCAGAAGTCTAGGTTGCACAGCAGTTGCAGTGGGGGTTCCACCAACTATTGCTAAGTCTTAGAGGAATTATCTCAGTCTTTTTTTTCCCCCTCAGTCTTTCTTTTAACTATCTTTAGGAGCAGTTTTGGAAGTTGGGAGGGTAATATCTTTTGCACCCTTTGATGCCTCTCCCAAGGCAACCTTGAGGTTGTTCAATACTGCCAGAAATATTTGGTGTTTGTCCCTGCTAAAACCTGACAAGATATTGAAATGATTTTTTTAAAGTAGCTCTATGGCTAAATTGGAAGTTGATATTCAGAGCCTGGTAGAAACTTTTAAAATGCCTTCCTAAGTTAAATGTATCCAGGGTTGGGGGGCAGTGCACATTCCAAAGACAAAGCTCTAAATCTAAGACAGGGATCTTTTGATTCCCCTTTTAGTTGAAGATTTTCTTTCTCATCTAAAGAAGCAAATTGAAGAAAATTGTAGTTGGATGGATGGATTTGCCCCTTGATGTCATTCAGGTCGCAATCCAAGTCTTTGAGGAATTAAAAACAACTGCCTTTGTCTTATAAATTGAGTCTATACAAGTACAGAAATGCAGCTCTGGAAGCAACTCAAAACCCACTATCTTTTTTACCAATCCTAAAACCTCCCCTATTTATCTCAAAAGACTTGTAGTTATTGTAATAATTCTGGCCTTGGGAAAAGAGAAAGTTCTTCTTGGAGGAACTTGAATATTTTTCCTGTGCCTTTGAGATGTAAATATTCTACCTGGTCTTCTCTAGAATTTTATCTAGGCCATCTCTTTGAAATGCAGACTTCAGGGAGGTAATTCTTATTGGAAGGGAAAAAAAAAAGGTGACATGATATTTGGAAACTAGGTGTAAATCTTAAGTCTTATCCATAAATATTAGTTCAAGCCATCTAACAGGTAACTTTAACTTATTTCATCTGCTAGAAACATAATTTAAATCCAGCAGTTATTCTTTTATAAACTAGTGAGTTTTGCATTATCATGCCTGTCTCATGTCTAAAATTTTAAAACAAAAGGTAAAGATTTCTGTTTACCTCTATCTCTATGTTGATGTATATTTATGTGTGCATGTTGTAAATGTGTGATTTTTTTTTTACCATCAGATGGTATTGCCCAAAGCAATTTGTAAAGAGCTCTATTTTTTTTTTAAGATTTTATTTATTTATTTGAGACAGAGAGAATGAGATACAGAGAGCACGAGAGGGAGGAGGGTCAGAGGGAGAAGCAGACCCCCCGCTGAGCAGGGAGCCCGATGCGGGACTCGATCCCAGGACTCCAGGATCATGACCTGAGCCGAAGGCAGTTGCTTAACCAACTGAGCCACCCAGGTGCCCCAAAAGAGCTCTATTTAATTGGCTTAAATAAAATGAAGCATAAATCAAGTATATATTCAGAAATCTAGAAATTGGCCTAGATGTTTTTCAAGTTCACATGATCTATGATAATAGTCAATAACTAGCTTAAGGTTGTTGGTTTAACTAAAATAGGCATTTATTCAGGTATCAGCATTACATATAATACTTTTATTCTACCTATGTTTACTAAAAGTCAAATAACTCATGTTATCTGTCTTACAGAATTGTCAGCAAGAGAGATAACTCATGAAACTTTTATGAGTAATCTAGACATAATTGTTAAGAATAAGAAAATTAAATAGACATTGGTAAAACCTCATAAATGAATTTTTCAACAATAAAAACATCAGTTTAAGTGTAAATGCTTTGAATCTTTGTTTTTCAAACTACTCCCACGTGAAGGCAGTACATATAAAGCCCCTTATTGAAGTTTGGATGATTGGAGGAGGCAAGATTTGAAGTAATCTTCAATTAAGTAGAGTGCTAAGTGTGTGGTATTCTAAAATAAATAGTATAGCTATAGTCACAATGATTATGTCAATCATTTATTGGGTTCTTGCTGTGTTTCTTAAGGGCCTGAAGTGTTTTTTGAATCTATATGATTTCCTCAATAGCCCTGTGAAGTTAAGGTAATTATAGGTGAAAATAAATCTTTGGGAAGGACAAGTAACTTGCTCAACTCACCAGTAAGTGGTAGTTCTGAAATCTGAGCTCAGGTTTGTCTGATTCCAAAGTTCTATGTTATGCATGCCTTTTTTGGTTAATTAGACTTAATCTTATTCCTATGAAAATAATAGTGGTAGTATGGAGCATTACCTGGGAAAGGCAATTCAATTTATAAAATTATGATGTTCAAATGAAATTTTATCTTGCACTTGATAAAATGATTTGTAAGCTGTTGCAATGCTTTATTTTCGTGTTTGTGTGTGTGTGTGTATTTCATGTTCTGGATTGGAAAATTTTGAAGGCAGGATTTTCCTTTCATATTTATTACTATATTTATTATGGTAAACCCTAAGCAAATTCTTGGTTGCTATTCAGTTCTTATTCAGACAAAAGAGAAAAATTTACAAAATACTGTTTTTCATAATTTTACCTGGAACCAGCTCTGGATGTTACCATGGCACGTAAGTTGAAATAAGGGTGTTATATTTTTTTTCTTTTCATACCTGTAGACCAGAGCAGTGAGATTTACCTCTGAACAATGATCAAGGAGATTTCTCCCTACTGTTTTTTCAGAAAGCAAGTTTATTTTGTGGTAAACTGGTGTAGTATAGGAACACAATATCAAAATATAAATTCAGGAACTCCATTTGAATAAATGCCAGAGTGGTGGGGGAAAGAATGCTGGAATCAGGCCTAGGGACAGCAACAATAATAGTAATAACAACCATGATTAAAGAGCAATGACTGTTTATGAACACTATACTAATATTGCCTCATACAATCCTTACAACTCAAGGTAGATTTCATTACAACTTTTTTGCAGAGGAGGAAACAGGTTTAGAGAGGGTAAATCCATTATCCAGCATCACACAGGTAATGATGAACACAATCAGGATTATGTCATAGGTCTGTCTTACTTCAAAGTAATCTATTTAGTACTAGGTTGATATTGCCTCTCAAATGCGATCTGGTCCAATGCTATTTTTTATTTTTTTAACAATTTTCTTATTTTGGGGCACCTGGGTGGCTCAGTTGGGTAAGTGTCTGCCTTTGGCTCAGGTCATGATTCTGGGCTCCTGGGATTGAGCCCCATATCAGGCTCCCTGCTCAGTGGGGAGCCTGCTTCTTCCTCACCCTCTACCTGCTGCTCCCCCTGCTTGTGCACGCGTTCTTGTGCTCTCTCTTTGTCAAATAAAACAAACAAAAAAATTTTTTTAATTCTTTAAAAAAAACAATTTTCGGGCGCCTGGGTGGCTCAGTTGGTTAAGCGACTGCCTTCGGCTCAGGTCATGATCCCAGAGTCCCGGGATCGAGTCCCACATCGGGCTCCCTGCTCGGCGGGGAGTCTGCTTCTCCCTCTAACCCTACTCTCTCTTGCGCTCTCTCTCTCACTCTATCTCTCTCTAATAAATAAATTCAAAAAAAAATCTTTAATAAAAAATAAAAAAAAATTTCTTGTTTTTAAAATGTAAATAACAATCTTCACAGAGTAAAAGGATTGTATGCAAACTGATGGGCTCATAATAGTCATAAAATATATCACTCCTTTCTAGTTATACCCTAGACTTCCCATTGTCAGTTATTGCTAGAGAATTTTAGTGGTCAAATATACTTAATAATAATGTACATCTTAGGCATTAGAATAATAGTCTGAAAAAATTCCCAGCATAAAGTCTCTATAACTTAATTTATCAGTGGGCAGAAAAGGAATGAGTATTTAGTACTTGATATTACCTAATTTCATCCAGGTCTCTTTTTGCTGCTATATCCTCTGGGTAATAATTTGACCTTCTCCTTGAACTTTTTTTTTTTTTTTTGGTCATTATTTTTAGGTTTCTGACTTAACAGGAAAAAATTTGCACCATTTTCTTTTCTCCACAACCCTCATTTTGTTCACATTTCCTCTCCTACCCATCTCCCTAGGCAACAAAGCAAACACAGGAAAATCTTTTATTTTCAAAAAATTTAAAAATTTAGATAAATGTTGAAGAAAAAAATAAAGATTGTCTTTTCATATGCTTATGTAACTAGGAAAAAAAGCAAAAACATTTCTCACTTCCATTCTTACATTTATACAGCAGCTGTTGTCTCTCTTGGAACTCTGAGTTTGCTACTCACCCAGACAGCAATTAACCTTCAATTTTGAGCATCTCTCCATTACATATCTCTTTGTCTTCCTTGATTTTTCTTTATATGAAACCATATACACTGTCAGGATAAAATCATTTCACATGTTCAAAGTAAACAAAACTGCTCATTTTGGCCAAATATCCCTCAGAAGTTTCTTCCAGGGAAACTCCAAACCAGATAAAAACTTAATGTGATTTTTCAAATCATGATCTCAGTATGTTTGCAAATGATTTATTTTTCATAGTTACTAAAATTTTGCTTGAAAAATATCTAGTGTAACTCAAGAAATCCTTGTTATACTTTAAAAAAAAGAGAGAGAAAGAAAAAAATACCAGTAAAATCTGTTAAATAAAGGACCAGTTCTGGACTAAATCAATAGTCAAAAGTTCTCATTAGATTTAGTTTGTAAAGCATGGTTGTTGGGGTTGGGTATGTGGCCAGGGCATCTGGAGTCGTCAGGAAAAGCTTCTGTAATCTCTGCTCAAATTACAGCAATATTTTTTTTTCATGGGAGTTGTGTCTTTGACCCTTGTACACTATTAGAAAACTTTAGCTATTTCAAACCAAACTTGGCAAAAAGAAGTCAGGAAAACACCAAGGTAATGGTTGCTTTTTTACAGTAGGATAGTGGCCCACATAAAAATTTTTTTTCAGTATAAAAATAATAAAATCCAAAGCTACATGATCTATTAGAGTCATGTCAGGAATTTTAAAAATCAACTGTGATGAATCTATAATTTCATCACACAACACTTTTTCAACCCCAGAAAGCATTTTTACTTCATATCCAATGTGTACCTTATTCATAACTCCAGCTAATAAAGAAGGCTTCCCATGAGAAACACTATGTAATTATCTTATGAAATGAATATCCTGTCTATAGTCAGATCACATCTTACTCATATCTGAGGCTGGCAGGTACCCCTCTGATTACACTTATATATCCACACTTGCAACATAAGCTTCTATGTTGCCCTGCCACAGGCCATGTTAGTATACCTGAGTGGACTAACACTTGAGATGACTGCTATTTAAAGTGAGCACCTACAGTGTTATCAGGCTCTGTGCTAGGTGGTTTATAAACATTTCTAATTTGCCTTCAATACTTAATATTGTTTTTCTAGTATGTAGGCAAGAAAATTAAAACTTGAGAAGGTTCAGTAGTTTGCCAAAAATACATAGCTATGAAATGGAAATCCTGGGATTGAAATACAAATCTCATCCCCCAATCTAGGGTATTTCTACTACAATTTATTATGTACAGAAGTGATTAATGGAATTAAAGAATCACTGGGGGGTGGGACAGATGGAAATAGCCTTATTTCATGCTCCAAATATGGCATTCATTTTTGGTAAATCATTACAGGATAGTCATTTCTTTTTCTTTCTTTTCTTTTCTTTTCTTTTTTCTTTCTTTCTTTCTTTTCTTTCTTTCTTTCTTTCTTTCTTTCTTTCTTTCTTTCTTTCTTTCTTTCTTTCTTTCTTTCTTTCTTTCTTTCTCTTTCTTTCTTTCTTTCTTTCTTTCTTTCTTTCTTTCTTTCTTTCT
>NW_023270377.1:45799609-45801775 GCF_011800145.1 Mirounga leonina | reverse complement strand
TCTTTCTTTCTTTCTTTCTTTCTTTCTTTCTTTCTTTCTTTCTTTCTTTCTTTCTTTCTTTCTTTCTTTCTTTCTTCTTTCTTTCGTTCTTTCTTTCTTGAGATGGGGGGAGGATTTCAGGGAGAGGGAGAGAGAGAGAATCTTAAGAAGGCTTAATGCCCAGCATAGAGCCCAGTGCAGGGCTTGATCTCACTACTTCAGCCCAAGTCAAGAGTTGGACACTTAACCAACTGAGCCACCCAGGCGCCCGAGGACAGTCATTTCTTTATAGTTATAAATTCATAATATTACTATCCAGTTTCTGGTTTATGTGACTAAGGGGTCAACATGTTTGATGAAAAAATAGTTTATTCAATTTAAATATGTTCCAATATGTTGAATTTACAGTACTTGTAAGGATATCCAGTTTACCTTTTTTAATCCAGTGGAAAGGAAACTCTGCAAGTAAGCAATAGCCAGGTGCATGGGGGGCAGTACCTTTTGACTGCACTTTCTATGTAAACACAGAAATCCTATGGTGGCCTTTTTAAAAAGTGTCCTTTGAATATCAGAGTGAGTCACTGTAAAAAGACAAACTTAATCACTTTTCAAAGCTGCCAGCTGGAATCTTAACTGGAAATTCTGCAGAAATACCTGTTAATGCTTCCAGTTGTTTATGACCTAAAAAAAAAAATTGCTGAATCATTCATTCTTAAAAGATTATTATTGTAACTGTATTGTTTTAGTGGTGTGAAGGTACATTTCCTATTTCTTGTGATTTATGGCTCTACATCTTTATGAATGGTAACCATTTTCCACAAGCAAACTGTACAATGAAAGGAAAGGATTAAAAGATAGTTATCCCATATCCCATAGAGTAGCTTTTATCTGTGTTAAGAATTCCTTTTTTTCTTTGTAATTATCTTACTCACCTGCTTCTATATTGTTGTGTAATGGACTGATATTTTCCCACTTAACCTTGGCATTATACAAGGCAAATGTCTAGATTACAGTGACTAATTTTTAAAAAGACAATGCAAAGTACACATATGTAAAGTTATGTGAATATAAATTATCAAAAATTTAAAATGTAGAGATCTGGTTTAATTTTTTTTTATTCTTATGTTAGTCCCCATACATTACATCATTAGTTTTAGATGTAGTATTCCATGATTCATTGTTTGTGCATAACACCCAGTGCTCCATGCAGAATGTGCCCTCCTCAATACCCACCACCAGGCTAACCCATCCTCCCACCCCCCTCCCCTCTAGAACCCTCAGTTTGTTTTTCAAAGTCCATCCTCTCTCATGGTTCGTCTACCCCTCTGATTTCCCCCGCTTCATTCTTCCCCTCCTGCTACCTTCTTCTTCTTCTTCTTTTTTTCCTTAACATATATTGCATTATTTGTTTCAGAGGTACAGATCTGAGATTCAACAGTCTTGCACAATTCACAGTGCTTACCAGAGCACATACCCTCCCCAGTGTCTATCACCCAGTCACCCCATCCCTCCCACCCCACCCCGCACTCCAGCAACCCTTAGTTTGTATCCTGAGATTAAGAATTCCTCATATCAGTGAGATCATATGATACATGTCTTTCTCTGTTTGACTTATTTCGCTCAACATAACACCCTCCAGTTCCATCCACGTCATTGCAAATGGCAAGATCTCATTCCTTTTGATGGCTGCATAATATTCCATTGTATATATATACCACCTCTTCTTTATCCATTCATCTGTCGACGGACATCTTGGCTCTTTCCACAGTTTGGCTATTGTGGACATTGCTGCTATAAACATCAGGGTGCACGTACCCTTTTGGATCCCTACTTTTGTATCTTTGGGGTAAATACCCAGTAGTGCAATTGCTGGGTCATAGGGTAGCTCTATTTTCAACTTTTTGAGGAACCTCCATACTGTTTTCCAGAGTGGCTGCACCAGTTTGCATTCCCACCAACAGTGTAGGAGGGTTCCCCTTTCTCCGCATCCCCGCCAACATCTGTCGTTTCCTGACTTGTTAATTTTAGCCATTCTGACGGGTGTGAGGTGGTATCTCATTGAGGTTTTGATTTGGATTTCCCTGATGCCGAGCGATATTGAGCACTTTTTCATGTGTCTGTTGGCCATTTGGATGTCTTCTTTGGAAAAATGTCTGTTCATGTCTTCTGCCCATTTCTTGATTGGAT
>NW_023270377.1:45673616-45799599 GCF_011800145.1 Mirounga leonina | reverse complement strand
TTTTAGGATTATTTGTTCCATTTCTTTGAAAAAAGTGGATGGTATTTTGATGGGGATTGCATTGAATGTGTAGATTGCTCTAGGTAGCATTGACATCTTCACAATATTTGTTCTTCCAATCCATGAGCATGGAACGTTTTTCCATTTCTTTGTGTCTTCCTCAATTTCTTTCATGAGTATTTTATAGTTTTCTGAGTACAGATCCTTTGTCTCTTTGGTTAGATTTATTCCTAGGTATCTTATGGTTTTGGGTGCAATTGTAAATGGGATCAACTCCTTAATTTCTCTTTCTTCTGTCTTGTTGTTGGTGTATAGGAATGCCACTGATTTCTGTGCATTGATTTTATATCCTGCCACTTTACTGAATCCCTGTATGAGTTCTAGCAGTTTTGGGGTGGAGTCTTTGGGGTTTTCCACATAAAGTATCATATCATCTGCAAAGGGTGAGAGTTTGACTTCTTCTTTGCCGATTTGGATGCCTTTTATTTCTTTTTGTTGTCTGATTGCTGTGGCTAGGACTTCCAGTACTATATTGAAGAGCAGTGGTGATAGTGGACATCCCTGCCATGTTCCTGACATTAGGGGGAAAGCTCTCAGTTTTTCCCCATTGAGAATGATATTCACTGTGGATTTTTCATAGATGGCTTATGATATTGAGGTATGTACCCTCGATCCCTATACTCTGAAGAGTTTTGATCAAGAAAGGATGCTGTACTTTGTCAAAAGCTTTTTCTGCATCTATTGAGAGGATCATATGATTCTTGTTCTTTCTTTTGTTAATGTATTGTATCACATTGATTGATTTGCGGATGTTGAACCAACCTTGCAGCCCAGGGATGAATCCCACTTGGTCGTGGTGAATAATCCTTTTAATGTACTGTCGGATCCTATTGGCTAGTATTTTGGTGAGAATTTTTGCATCCATGTTCATCAGGGATATTGGTCTGTACTTTTCCTTTTTGATGGGGTCTTTGTCTGGTTTTGGGATCAAGGTAATGGTGGCCTCATAAAATGAGTTTGGAAGTTTTCCTTCCATTTCTATTTTTTGGAACAGTTTCAGAAGAATAGGTATTAATTCTTCTTGGAATGTTTCGTAGAATTCCTCTGGGAAGCCATCTGGCCCTGGGCTTTTGTTTTTTGGGAGATTTTTGAGGACTGCTTCAATTTCCTTAGTGGTTATAGGTCTGTTCAGGTTTTCTATTTCTTCCTGGTTCAGTTTTGGTAGTTGATACGTCTCTAGGAATGCATCCATCTCTTCCAGGTTATCTAATTTGCTGGCATAGAGTTGCTCATAATATGTTCTTATAATTGTTTGTATTTCTTTGGTGTTGGTTGGGATCTCTCCTCTTTCATTCATGATTTTGTTGATTTGGGTCATTTCTCTTTTCTTTTTGATAAGTCTGGCCAGGGGTTTATCAATCTTGTTAATTCTTTCAAAGAACCAGCTCCTAGTTTCGTTGATCTGTTCTACTGTTCCTTTAGTTTCTATTTCATTGATTTCTGCTCTGATCTTTATTATTTCTCTTCTCCTGCTGGGTTTAGGCTTTATTTGCTGTTCTTTCTCCAACTCCTTTAGGTGTAGGGTTAGGTTGTGTACTTGAGACCTTTCTTGTTTCTTGAGAAAGGCTTGTATTGCTATATACTTTCCTCTTAGGACTGCCTTTGCTGCATCCCAAAGATTTTGAACAGTTGTGTTTTCATTTTCATTGGTTTCCATGTATTTTTTTAATTCTTCTTTAATTTCCTGGTTGACCCATTCATTCTTCAGTAGGATGCTCTTTAGCCTCCATGTATTTGAGTTCTTTCCTACTTTCCTCTTGTGATTGAGTTCTAGTTTCAAAGCACTGTGGTCTGAAAATAGGCAGGGAATGATCCCAATCTTTTGGTACCAGTTGAGACCTGATTTATGACCTAGGATGTGATCTATTCTGGAGAATGTTCCATGGGGACTAGAGAAGAATGTGTATTCCATTGCTTTGGGATGGAATGTTCTGAATATGTCTGTGAAGTCCATTTGGTCCAGTGTGTCATTTAAAGTCTTTATTTCCTTGTTGATCTTTTGCTTAGACGATCTATCCATTTCAGCGAGGGGGGTGTTAAAGTCCCCCACTATTATTGTATTGTTGTTAATGTGTTTCTTTGCTTTTGTTATTAATTGCCTTATATAATTGGCTGCTCCCATGTTAGGGGCATAGATATTTACAATTGTTAGATCTTCTTGTTGGATAGACCCTTTAAGTAGGATATAGTGTCCTTCCTCATCTCTTATTACAGTCTTTGGTTTAAAATCTAATTTGTCTGATATAAGGATTGCCACCCCAGCTTTCTTTTGGTGTCCATTAGCATGGTAAATGGTTTTCCACCCCCTCACTTTCAATCTGAGGGTGTCTTTGGTTCTAAAATGAGTCTCTTGCAGACAGCATATCGATGGGTCTTGTTTTTTAATCCAGTCTGATAGCCTCTGTCTTTTGATTGGGGCATTTAGCCCATTTACATTCAAGGTAACTATTGAAAGATAGGAATTTAGTGCCATTGTATTGCCTGTAAGGTGACTGTTACCGTATACTGTCTGTGTTCCTTTCTGGTCTATGTTGCTTTTAGGCTCTCTCTTTGCTTAGAGGACCCCTTTCAAGATTTCTTGTAGGGCTGGTTTTGTGTTTGCAAATTCCTTTAGTGTTTGTTTGTCCTGGAAGCTTTTTATCTCTCCTTCTATTTTCAATGACAGCCTAGCTGGATCTTCTATTTTCAATGACAGCCTAGCTGGATCTAGGATGCAGATTCTTGGCTGCATATTTTTCTCATTTAGTGCTCTAAATATATCCTGCCAGTCCTTTCTGGCCTGCCAGGTCTCTGTGGATAGGTCTGTTGCCAATCTAATGTTTCTACCATTGTAGGTTACATATCTCTTCTCCCAAGCTGCTTTCAGGATTTTCTCTTTGTCTATGAGACTCGTAAGTTTTACTATTAGATGTCGGGGTGTTGACCTATTTTTATTGATTTTGAGAGGGGTTCTCTGTGCTTCCTGGATTTTGATGCCTGTTTCCTTCCCCAAATTAGGGAAGTTCTCTGCTATAATTTGCTCCATTATACCTTCTGCCCCTCTCTCTCTTTCTTCTTCTTCTGGGATCCCAATTATTCTAATGTTGTTTCGTCTTATGGTATCACTTATCTCTCGAATTCTGCCCTTGTGATCCAGTAGTTGTTTATCTCTCTTTTTCTCAGCTTCTTTATTTTCCATCATTTGGTCTTCTGTATTACTGATTCTCTCTTCTGCCTCATTTATCCTAGCAGTTAGCACCCCCATTTTTTATTGCACCTCATTAGTAGCCTTTTTGATTTCTACTTGGTTAGATTTTAGTTCTTTTACTTCTCCAGAAAGGGTTTCTCTAATAACTTCCATATTTTTTTCAAGCCCAGCTAGTATCTTTAAAGTGATGATTCTGAACTCTAGATCCGACATCGTACTAATGTCCATATTGAGTAGGTCCCTCGCAGTTGGTACTACCTCTTATTCTTTTTGTTGAGGTGATTTTTTCCATCTTGTCATTTTGTGCAGAGGAGAACAGATTAATGAGAGAACAAAATGCTAGCAGAGTAACAATGTCCCCAGAAAATATACTCTAAACAAATCAGAAAAGACCTGAAACAGTGGAAAAAGAAACGGAAAGAGAGAAAAAAGAAAAAGAAAAATGAAAAAGAAAAAGATAAAGATAAAAAGAAACAAAAACAAACAAAACAAAACAACAACAACAAAAAAAAACAGAATGTGATCAAATATGATCAGGCTGGTATATAGATCAGTGCCACACACTAGATTTGGGGTGTATTTTGGTCTTTTAGAAGAAAGTGCCTCCCAAAATTTTAAAGAAAGAAAAACTTATATATGTACAAAAATAAGGGTTGATACAATGAAGGGATGGAGTATGACTGTAAAGATGGAAATTATAAAAAATTTTATAAAAGGAATTGATAAGAAGTTGTTTGAAAAAAGAAAGAAGAGGATTTAAAAAAAGAAAAAAGAAAAAAAAAGGGAGAGAATGTGATCAGGCAGGGGAGTAGAAAAAACCATATACTAGAGATTTAGGGTATATTTTAATCTGTTAGAAGAAACTATCTCAAAATTTTAAAGAGAGAACAATTTATATATATATGCCAAAAATACTGGTAACTACTATGAAGGGGTAGAATATGACTCTAAAAATGAAAAATAAAAATGTTTTTTTAAAAAAAGGGATTGATAAGATGTTGGTTGAAAAAGGGAAAAAGAAAAATTCAAAAAAAAAAAAGAAAAAAGAAAAAAAGTTAAAAAAAAACCTTAACTTTGAAAGACTAAAGAATCATGGTAAAAAAGCCATGAATTCTAAGTGCAGTAGTCCCCTAGCGCTGGAGTTCTGCCGTTCTCATTGATCCGTAAACTTGGTCTTGGCTGGATGTTCTTGCTGATTTTCTGTGGGAGGGGCCTGTTGCCGTGGTTTCAAAATGTCTCTGCCGGAGGCGGAATTGCCCCGCCCTTGCCCCCTCCCGGCTAAGTAATCTGCTCGGGTTTGCTCTCAGGAGCTTTTGTTCCCTGCAAGCTTTCCGTGCAGCTTTGGAGGCGGAGAGTGAAAATGGCGGCCTCCCAATCTCCGCCTCGGAGGAGCCGAGAACTCGGGGCCCCGCTCCTCAGTGAGCCCTCAGAGAAAAGCCATCAGTCACTCCCGTCTCCCCGGTCTCCGGCCGCACTCCGTGCTCACCCGGCCTGTGACCGCGCGTTTCTATCTCTGGCACCCGAGCCCGGGTGGAGTCTCCAAACCCAGCAGATCCCTGCGGTGCACTCCCGCGCGGCTCCCTCCGGGGGAGGAAGGTGAGTCTCCCCGGATGTGCCGCTGGTTGGGTCCCTGCTGGAGGAGCAGTGGCCCGGCTGTGCCGCGGATCACGGTTTATGGCCACCCCGAGCTGAGAGCCCGCGCCTGGGCTCCGCCTCTGCAGCCGGCTTCCCTGCTCCGTTACCTGGGAGCTCTGCCACACTCAGGCACCCCCGGTCTTTCTGTGACCCCGAGGGTCCTGAGACCACACTGTCCCGGAGGGTTCCACCCCCCGCTTAGCCACCAGAGTGACGTCCCTCGGCGGAGCAGACTTTTAAAAGTTCCGATTTTGTGCTCCATGGTTCTATCAGTTGCCAGAAGCGGCCGACGGAGGCCCCTCCCCCGCTGTCTATCCTCCCAAATATCACCTCGGATTCACTTCTCCACACGTCCTACCTTCCAGAAAGTGGTCGCTTTTCTGTTCATAGAGTTGTTGCTATTCCTTTCTTCGCTCTCCTGTTGAGTTTGTAGGTGTTCAGAATGGTTTGATCCCTATCCAGCTGAATTCCTGAGAGGAGATGAAATCCAGGTCTCCTACTCCTCCGCCATCTTGCTCTGCCCCCCTAGAGATCTGGTTTTTAAAGTTGTAAATAAGAGACATCTGGATATTTATCTTTGCTTTTATAATATACTTTGAAAAAATATATTTTAATTGGATTTATTTTGACTGTAATAGAAATGTGAACTGGAGTTGTATTTTCCTGAATTCCCAACAAGTAGAGCATAGAATCTACACAGTTCTATAAATTATCTTTAAACACTGGATTAAACATAGATAAACAATTTTTACTTTCACTCTATTAAAGCATGTATATAGACTAGATTTTTTAAACTATATTTTAATGTAGCATATGTAGCATATAATATAGCTATATAAATACCATTTTTAAATGTTAGTCTTTTCAATTTTATGGAAGACCAGTTTTACCATATTTAAAATAAATTTTTGACCAATTATACTAAAAAAATAACTTTTCCAATTTAAATACTTTTTTTTCCTCTTCATTCACCACAGCAAATACATATCTAGTCATCAACTTTCATACTGACTCACAACATGATTTCCTTAACAAGTTCATTGGGAGGTCATTGATGTTTTGCTTTCCAAGTATTTCAGTCTCATTGGGTATTGTATATTGTAACAGAAGTTTAATGTGAGGTGATTAAGATTTTGCATAAAACTACAGGCAATTTTACATGGCAGAAAATATATATTATATTAAAGTGGCTTAAAGTTTTCCATGTTTTATTGTACATTAAATGTGAAATATCATTTCAAATATCATATTCAAATATCATTAAAACATTCCCTTAGAAATAGAAAATCTAGAGAGTATACATGAATGAAATACACAAAATGAAAATTATCTGTGAATGACTTTTGATTGAGAGGCAGTCCCAGTAGCAGAATGTCTGTGTGGTTTGTAGAACATTACAATTCACACTACACTAACAGCTTCCTGTGTAATCCTCCCAAAATTTACCTTGAAGAATTTAAAGCATTTAGTATGTACATTTTCTGGGTCACAGGCTCCTTTAAGTTTCTGACAGTGCCATTCCCATACATAGGTACAATGGCGTATGTACAGTGGCAAAGATTTCCAAACCACCTAAAGCCTGTAGACCATAATGAATACATGTGTGCCTGAATAGGGGAACAGATGTCATCTTGGGGCACTTACAGCTTTTGCATCTACGAATCACATTTGGGGGCAGCGTGAACACTATAATTATAACATGGTAGTTTTAGCTACAAAAGGCAAGAAAGTCTCCTAAAAAATAGGAGCTAACTGAAGGCACTTTCTGCTTCATAGGATTGGCCATATTCAGTTTCCTCTTTCCTTCATCTTTTATTTCCCCATGCCAATATTCTAGAAACATAGAAAAAATCACCTGTCTGCAGAATGTATGATAGGTTTTCTAGGTTATTTGATGATAGTGCACTTTTAGTTCTATCACTCTACTGACACCAAGTGAGCTTTGTTCTTATTTTAGAAAGACAAAAAAGGAAAAGTAAGCAAATAACAAAAAATTTGTATTTAAACACATTGAAATGAGAAAAAAATCATTTTTGCATTCTTTTAAAATTCTGTTTTATTGTGGTAAAAATCTATCAAGAAATTTTTAAGCATACTGTACATATTGTGGACTAGATTTAACAGTGTTGTACAACAGATCTCTAGACCTCATTCATCTTGCATAAGTGAAAATATGCTGTTGATTAGTAACTTCCCATTTCCTTTCCCCCAGCCCCTTGCAACCAGCATTCCATTCACTGATACTTTGAATATGACTATTTTTAAGCTCATTTTTAAATTTCACCCAAAATTGAAATTAAAAAATTTCAAAGCAATATAAATATATTTTTAAATGTTATGAAATTATATTAATAAGACTAGTTCCTGCTACTGTCTTCCAGCATTATTGTTTCTAGCATTATTTTAAGGAAGCCAAATGGCTCAATTTAAATGTCCATATTACTCTGTAAATTATGGAGAGCAAAACTTTAGCTGATAACTACTTCCCTAAATTAGTTAAGGTGATTTTTGCCAATGCTAATTAAGGGCATGGAATGTGCCAGTGAATAAGATATTATTCCAGCTTTCAGAAAACTTACTCTTCCTATATTTAGGCAAAGTATGCATATATTAATAATTACTAAACTACAAAACAGTAAATCCACTACTCATCTTTCTAATGAGATATATCTATAAAGTGAAGTGGGTTCAATTCGGAAAATACAAAATAACAAAAGAAATGTGTATATGTGAGGTATATGTTTGTGTTAATCTGTGAGCTGCTTTATATTTGGAATCATTTATTGGTTAAAAAATCAGGTGAAAGTAGAATTTCAACATATTGTAAAACAATAAATGTGAGTCATTATTTAACATTAAGTGCATTAGCTATTTACATTAACCCTGTACTTTCTAGTTCTTAGCTGAGGCCCATGGTTGATCCTCAGGGGAACTGTAAACTCCATGAAATTTTAATAAAAACTGTTGTGTGTTTGTGTACACATGCATTTTTCAGGGAAAAGAGTCTTTAGTTTCCATCAACTTGTAAAAAGTATCCATGACCCAGGAAAGATTAAGGGTTGGTTACTATATTATCTGTCCTGATTATTCAATGTAAATTAGAAAAATAAGTAAATCTAAAACATTGATGTGATTATTTATTTCCAGAGAGCATGAAATAAGACTAATTAGTCTTTTTTTGCTGGAATGGAATTACTGAAATGTTCAATGTAGAAAACAAATATTAGCCCAGAGTAATGTGATAAGAGGAAGTTTTCCATGAACCTAATAACCCAAAAGAAGAGAAATATGACTATAAGTCAAAGAGGATGAGATTCATTTAAAGTGGTGCTCTTTATCAGGAAGAGCCTCATTAAGAATGAACATATTTTCACAATATTTCATACAATCTCTATTTCAATTGGAATTAGCATTTTCTTCCCAGTTTAGCTAATATTGTGCTAATGTGTTAAACAATCGTATCATCAGGAACATATTTAAGTTTGAAATTGTTGGTGATGATTAATTAGGTAGAAATTGTCCTTTATTTGTTAAATTATTGAAATATGCAAAGAACTTGTGTTTTTTTTTTAATGTTGAGAGATATTTATGATTGCCAGGTATGTTATAGAATGCCCAGGTAATGTGAATTTCAGATAAATATAAATGTGAATATTCAGATGATGAATAATTTTTAGTATAACTATGTTCCAAATATTGGATAGGACATACTTATACTAAAAAAGATTTGCTGCTGTTTATCTGAAACTGAAATTTAACTATGTATGCTATATTTTTATTTGCTAAATCTAATAACCTAACATGCATATTTGCTGCTGAAAATTATTTCAGAGGCAACAGAATATAATTTTATTGCATTATAACTTAAAATGAACACTATAAGGAAGAAATTCCCTTGAGAATCAATATTCCCTTACGAAAAACATAAAAGTAAATGCTTTCTGTATGTCCATAACAGCTAATAAGTAAATATACACAGTAAAGAAGAAGTTAAGACAAATTTAAGTTTTAAATAGATGTATTATTATGTTTGGTAAAGGAAGGATTCAAATATTACATTTCATGGGACTCTCTATCTTTTATACTGTAAGAAGATGCCTGCTAAGAATGAAAAGGATTTCAGCATTGGAATTGGCATGTCCAGAAATGTTTGTAGGATGTGGAATGTAAGAACCAATGGACAGTGTTGGAGTACTGCAAGGTTACTAAATATGGACTTACCATGATTAAGTTTAATTTAGTAGCCATAGAAGTGTCTTGAAGTATGTAATGTAGCAAAAGGGAGGAAAAACACATCAGAAGAGGAGAATGTAGAAAGGCACTGGAAAATTGAGGGAAGGAGAAATAAGGGAGCAAAAAATATTCTCGGCAAGAAAGCATAAGGGAAAATGAAAAGTAGACTTAAAGAGCAGCAAAGAGTTAAATTAGCAACCTGGATTGAAAATGTTCTATTTGGAAGGTAAAAGGAATATAATTAATAGGGTTTCTCATGGGTAAAGAGCCAGTTGGGAAAGTCAGGCTGAAGGGTGAGGGAAGGGAGGAAACAACACTCATGCAAAATCCAGATGAGCTGTGTAAGAGAGCAACACAATGTGTATTTGCAAATCATACAGTTGAGGATATAGTTCTTAGGAGGTGGGTTTGAGTGAGTAATGTGAATGAATCAAACACAGTGTTAGTTGTTAGAAATAGTTTAAGAAGAGTATGTGGTTTAGGAGAAGTATGGTCAGTTAGTGGTTGCTATGTGTGTATACCAAATAAGATTGTTTATTGGATAATAGAATATGAGACTTGTCTAAATTGCATGCTTGGCTTACTCTCTTGCACTTTGTTTGGGTAAAAGAAGGTGTGAAGAAGTTTCACTCATTTATGCACTTACTGTTTGTAGAAGAGGCTCCCTATCTTGTGCTCCAAAGTCACATAGCACATGAAATGAAAAAAAGTTCAATACGTATTAGTTGAATGAATGAATGAATGAATGAATGAATGAATGAAAAGAAACCCAGAAGTATTCACAAATATTGCACTAAAGCAACTCCATTTCCCAAATAGTTACAGAGCTTCCTCCTATATATAAGTATAGAGGTTAACTATGGCTTTAGTCAGTGAAGGAAATTAGTTTTTAAAAAGAAAAGAAAAAGCCTCTGCTTCTTTAATATCAGTTTCAAGATTCAATATCAGTATTCACTAATAGAGGTGCAGATATATAAACCAAATACATTTTCAGAGTAGCCAGAGCATTGCCCCCAATGAAACAGGCATATGGGAACCCATGCTGAGGTAATTATAAAGAAAATATAAGTCATTTAGGCCAGTATGTTCTTGAAGAGTTTATAATGGTTTGACAACTTTAAAAACAAATACCCCTCCACTCAGGTTCCCAGAGCTATCCAGCTGGTTGTAGTTATAACACATGTTCATTTAAATTAGTTGTTTTTAAATATATTACCATTTTTTAGAAGCTATCTTTATTAAGAGTGCCTCAATTCTAATTTAATTCATTTATACCTAAAACTGATTTACAAAGGAAAAGCAAACTAAGACATAAGGAAATATCATTTAATGACCTCTGGATGAGGAAAATTCAAGAAGTCAGACAATATCAAATGCTGGAGAGTATATGGATCAAAATTGTTGTTGAGAGTCAAAATTTGTCCAACTAATTTCAAAACAATTGAACACTTTGTAATTACCTTTTGGACTCCATTCCTGGAAACATCTTTTTACAAGTGTACCATAAGACATGTACAAGACTATTTTAGCAGCATAGTTTACAAATGAAAAACACTGGAAGCAAACCAAATGAGCACTGACAAAATTAATTTTAAAACTGTGATGTTTTCATAAAAAATGGGGCATTCCACAAAATGAACTGTAATGTTATGGATACTGTTGTGCACCACTAGATTCTCCGCTTCAGCACTGAGGCACTCATTTTTTTCCAGCTGCCAGAAGTATTGTTTGATGATCAGTAATAGCTGAATTGCTCCTGGGACATCACCTTGGTCAAAGAGACAAAAACTGTCTTCACAGGGGTAGTCTACATCTAATAGGCTGTGAAGGCCTGGCCACCTTTTTTCAATTTGGGACTTCTTCATAGAGCCACCTCAGCTTCAGAGCTTTCTTGGGTTTAGCCAAGTTCTCTGTTGCAAGTGTAGTGCAATTAATTCAGTGTCTCCCTTACCCAATTCCCCTTTCCTCATTTCTTAGAGTGGTTCCTGAGAATACTTCCCAATAAACCACTTGCACACATATTTTTCTCAAGTCAATTTTCTAAGAACCTGAACTATGGCAGATGGTATCAAGAATAGTGATTGAAACAGATAATAAATGGGAATTTTGTAACTAGATCGCCAGTTGGTCAGCTGCCAATGAGGACCTCATCACAGATAGCAGGTGGAACATGTATAACAACAAGGCATAATGTAGTGGTAAAATTGCTAAGTTTTATTGGTTGTGAATAGAAAACAAGAGTAACAGTGTAAGTAATAACCTGCAAATGCAGTATCTCAGTATTGGAAAGATTCAGGGGAAAGAGAAATTATAAGGACTGAGGAATCAGAGGGTTACTGATGTGGAAGAGGTTGGGGAAAAACAATGCATGAAAGAAAGAATGCATTTAGGACTGAAAACTATAAGACATTGATGAAAGAAATTGACAAATATACAAATGAAAGATATATTGTATTCTTAGATCAGAAGAATTAATTTTGTGAAAATGTCCATACTGCCCAAAGTAGTTTACAGATTTTATGCAATCTTTATCAAAATTCCAATAGCATTTTTCATAGAAATAGAACAGTCCTAAAATTCATATAAAACCACAAAAGACCTCAACAGCCAAAACAATCTTAAGGAAGAAAACCAAAGTAGAGGCAATACACGTCTTGATTTCAAACTATTACAAAGCTATAGTAATCAAAGTGGTATAATTCTAGCATAAAAACAGACACAGAGCCCAATGGAACAGAAAAGAGAGCCCAGAAATAAGCACGCACATATAGTAAACTAGTCTATGACAAGGGTGCCAAGAATACAATATATTCTCTTATTTATTGAAGAGACAATATAAGTCTCTTCAATAAATAGTGTTGGGAAAACATATGGAGAAGAAATAACAGAAAAATCATCATTAGGCTGACATTATAGTAAACTAATCAAGCCAGACTCGTAAATGTACTCCAGAACTAGTAGGTGAACATTGAGAATATAATCTATGTTTAAAACATGCCTGAAAAGATAAGAAAATTCATTTACATTATCTTAGAGTATTTGTCCACAGAATACTTCTTAATTATAAAGAAAAACATGGTAATGTTATAGTGGAGAAACCTAGCAGATAGCACCTTAAGTGATCAAAGTTAATGTCACTAGTAATGTGACATTGTGATATACTCTTGTGAAGAACATAGCACAGCTTCTGGGGGTATTCTGGTTAAAATGGATAACCTGAATCTAGTTAGGGGTAAACTTCCAACAAACCCAAAGTTCTACAAAATAATTGACCCATACACTTAAAAAACATCAAGGTTACAAAACATAAGGAATACAGAGAAATTGTACCAGATTGAAGGAGCGTAAGGAGACATGACAATTAAGTGCAACATGTTATCCTGCACTGGATCTCTGACTATAGATGGTGATGATGATGATGATGATGATGATGATGATGATGATGAAGATTGCTGTAGAGGACATTATTGGGACTATTGCCAAAATTTGACTAAAGCTTGTGGACTGATGATAGTACTGTATCAGTTTTAGTTTCCTGATTTTGATGTACTCTGATTATGTAAGAAAGTATCTTTGTCTTTTAGGAAATATATATTGAAATCTTTGGCAGTAATAAAGTATCAAGTCTGCAGCTTATGCTCTAGTAGTTTAGAAAAAAAATCATATGCTGTGTATAAATTACATATATATAGAGAGAGAAAGAAAGATAAATATTTAAAATGATTTTAAATGTTAATGACTGGAGAATTTTGTGACAGTAATGGGAATTCTTTGGACCATGGCAATGTTTCTATAAATTTAAAATTATTTTAAAATAAAAAGTTGAAAAGCTAACCTCTAAAGTGAGTCATAAGAGAGCTGTATAATAGTTTGAAAGCTGAGATTCAAACAGTAAGCTGAGAAGTTAGATTTGATTTGTCTGGACAAATGCATAAGCTGGCTCCTTATTAATTTGTTCAATGAACTTCGAAACAGGATCATACATTTTATTTTTTCATTAGTAAGCAGGACTATGGGTTTTGTTGTTTGGATTTTATTTATAGTATTATTTTGAGGTTCTGGTTTCTCATTCACATGCAACTTCATAAACTTGCCATGGTTCATGGCTTCTTGTTCATGTTTCTTGATTTACGAGACTGAATTATGAAATCTCATAAGTCAGAATGTATGTGATGGAGCCAAATTTATTTTACTGGTTCTGTATTGAGTATTTAGAACTGCTGAATTGCTATAAGTAGGAATTAAATATAAAGGAAGTTCAGAGGTTATAAATGCTTTGGGTAGAAATTGCCTAAAGCATTTTTGTGAGTAAAACTACTAGCTTCATTAAGCAATACATTAAAAAACAACAACAACAAAAAAAGACAAATATGGAGCACCAAAGTGACCACCTATGGATTCTGAAGTGATTCTGATTATGTCAAGTCAGCTAAATAGTAATATGTTAAAAAAAAAGAAACAAACCTAAAATGACTCAAATTACTTCCACTGCCATTTTAGTCAGATCCACTGGACAAGTTATTCAAGTAATATGGCAGTCGGGTGCCTGGGTGGCTGAGTTGGTTAAGCATCTGCCTTCGGCTTGGGTCATGATCCCAGGATCCTGGGATCCAGCCCCACTGAGCAGGGAGCCTGCTTCTCCCTGTCCCTCTGCCTGCTTCTCCCTCTGCTTGTGCTCTCTCTCTCTGTCAAATAAATAAATAAAATCTTAAAAAAAAAATAATATGGCAAGCTTCAAACATAGGAAACATCCCATGTATATCCATCCAAGTTTTTGATTTTTTGAAGACCTAATACTGCATCAATATCTATGGGAACTTCTTCCACAAGGTGCTACGTATTATTGGAAAGACTCTAAAGTCACCCTCTGATCTAAATCTCTGGTAACCTCTAGGAGAAATAATGAATGTTTTGTTTACAAGATTTGCCTTTGTCTTTTCCAACACCATGTGAGTGCAGTATACAGCATTTATCTGATACATTTGATCAACATGGAGAATCAAAATTTTTCCACAAACTAATTCATCTTGCCTAAATTATATTAAAATTTATATCTGCTATCCCTAAATTTTCCACAATGCAATATGAAACCAAACGCAGTAAAAACCTAGCATGGAGCCCTCAAACATAGAAAACATATGAGGTTTATTAGAATGGAGTGGAGCTGACACCATACCAAGAAAAGTCAATGAATAAGATTATCTGAGGAGCAAAGTCAAGGATGTTTGGGAGGAAACTGATATTCTTTTTTTTTTTTTTTTTAAAGATTTTATTTATTTATTTGAGACAGAGAGAATGAGAGACAGAGAGCATGAGAGGGAGGAGGGTCAGAGGGAGAAGCAGACTCCCTGCCGAGCAGGGAGCCCGATGCGGGACTCGATCCCGGGACTCCAGGATCATGACCTGAGCCAAAGGCAGTCACTTAACCAACTGAGCCACCCAGGCGCCCGGAAACTGATATTCTTAAAAAAAAAAAAAAAAATTCACAGTAAGTTTAAGGAAACAATAAGTACTATTAGTTTGGGAACAGAAAAGACTAAGGTTTTAATTTATTTTAAAATATGATAGATTAATGAGGATGTAAGTCAAACAGGAGTCAAGGGAAGAGTTAAGAGGAAGTAGAGACAATAGGACTCAAAAACACATTGCTCTAAAAATCATTTGCACACATCGATTAATATTCTTTATAGGATTTTATCAGTTAGATAATGCTTATAATTCATCCATTA
Source organism: Mirounga leonina (assembly GCF_011800145.1). Lineage (NCBI taxonomy): Eukaryota > Metazoa > Chordata > Mammalia > Carnivora > Phocidae > Mirounga > Mirounga leonina. The sequence continues at coordinate 45,784,755 of NW_023270377.1, read as the reverse complement.
TTCTTAATTACTGAGCCACATTATTCTGAACCAAATTATTGTCCCTCCATGACCCAGTGCTATAAAAAAATTAAACATAAATATACAGTGCATATCACCCTAATAAACATAATTTAAAACATGCACTAAAGAAAGGTCTTTGTTTTTCAACTTTTCAAGTAAATCTTTATTAGGGAAAAAAATCATTGAGAATGTAGTCTATATGACAAATGTGCCTGAGAAAACAATTACTTAGTAACTATGTTCAAAAAGATGTGTGTCTCATCATAACATTTTGACCAGCCTTGATCTACTGAGGAGTTGACTATAAATCTTGACAATGGTAGGAAATGCCCTGGGATCAGAGACTCCTCCAGTGTTACTGTAATTTCTACAAAGTATTTCCTCTTTGATATTACTTGTTTATGATACATAGTTTAAGACCATTCCTCCTCCAGGCATAGCAGATAGAATTCTTTTCTTTTCCAATTCCTTAGAAGAAAATTTCTCAATAATAATCTTTGATTGTTTAATAAATGCTATTTCATGTGAGAAAGTGTTATTTATTTCTAAATACTTTAGCTTCTGTTTATGTGTTAGTTTAACCTTTATTTGGGTTTCATGTTGTAATGATCTACTTATTTCTGCTTTCACTCTTGACCAGATTCTAACTTTAGGTTACCCCCTTGCTTACTCTTTTTTAGAATCTACCAGTGAATAAAAACATGCATTGTTTAATCCTCTTATAAATGGCAAAGTTCAGTGGGGGTTACACAGTGGTAACAGGCTTGTTTTGGGAAATGAAACTGATTGTGAAAACATGCTACAAATTTGTTTTAGGCTAGTGCTTTTTAAATAATTCAAAGTGAGAATTTTAAAACTAAATCATGTAGATCCATTTTGAACATTGTTTATGGTTGGGTGAAATAATCTGGTTCTGTGAGCCAGGGACTATGTAAGCTTAGTCCCTTAGCCACTCTAGTCCTCATTTGTCTCATTTAGAGAGTGCGAAAATTGGACTATATGACTTCCATGTGCCCTACAACTCTGTGATTCCATGATTTGCCTCTTTCTGCTTCATGAGTGTGACTCTAATACATGTAAGACAAAAAACATTTCAGAAGTAGAGCCCCATGTCTAGGACATAAATAAAGGGTACTTTGAAAGGTATTTCAATATAACTTAAATCTCTACATCTTTAAACTTGTCCTTCCTTCTGATTGGGATTCCTTTCCCCAGTTCTTCACGTGACAGGCTCCTCATCACTCTTATTACAGATCGAATGTCATTTCTTATGTGTTGTCCTTTATGACCACCTATTCTAGGGAAATAATGGAATATCCCTTACAAAGGTCCAGTTTATCCCTTAAGAAATATGTTTTTAAAACTTCTCTAGGAGATTTATTTTCAGAAAGTTACTTAATGGCCCTGGTAATCATAAACACATTACTTTTTCATAATGAGTTAAATAGTGTGCTAGAAGGAAATGAACATTCAAATGTAATGAGTTTAATTGATTAAAAGAGTGTTTTCTGGGGATTAAGCAATAGTTGCAGATGTTGCGTTTACTGCTTAAAATGTGCTGATTCAAGGAACTTAAATGTTAAAAGTATTTGATTATTAAACACTGCCTTTAAAATATGTAAAAAGATTCAATTCCTTTTTTTTTTTTTTTTGGTCCAGCATTGCAGCATCAATGAAAAAGGATTAATGTATCAGCTAAGTCCTATTTAAGTAGTATATTTATCCTTATAAAACTGGGGCAGTCACCAGGATAGAGTTAGGATCCTCTAGACTGTGAATTTCTTTGTTTTTGATGATCTTGACAGTTTTGAGGAATGCTGGTCAGGAATTTTGTAGAATGTCTCTCAATTTGGGTTTGTCTGATGTTTTTCTTAGATTATGGTTATGAGTCTTTGGGAGAATGACCATAAAATTAAAATGCCATTTTCATGTGATAGAGTTTTGTATTCTGTTTATCATGATAACACATCACTCTGTATAATTATCTGATATTATATTATACAGATTATATATTGTTGATAGAAAATTTTTGTTTATAAATTTACTTATTTGTTTAATAAGCCTCCCAACAAAATAGATCAGATCCATGAAAGCCAATATTTGGTTGTCTTGTCCATCACTCTATCCCTAGAGTCTTGAAGGGGATGGAGCATCTAATAGGAGTTTGATGAACTCTTGAGAGAGTGAATAGATGAGTGAATTATCTTCTGTATAGGTAGCTGAATCCCAACGCAACTCCATTTGAATGTTGTGGCCAATATATTAAATAATATACTAAGGCAAAGTTTTTGAATTTGGGTGTAATGTCAAGAAGATGTTACCTGTTGAGTTTAAACTAATATAAATCAATAGACATACCTTAGTCTAAGGACATACCTTAGTCTAAGGACATACCTTAGTCTAAGAGGTGGTCTTGGATTTGAGTATTCCCTAAATCAAATCCGGATGATCAGAATTTACTTAAATCTGGTCCTGGAGAACAGTATATATAATATATCCTTTGGAGGAATATATCAAAATAGTACCCAATCTGAACCATGAAAACAGAAAAAACTTATTAGGATTTGGCTACTAAGATGTTAGAAGCATGTGTCATTTGCAAATATCTTCTTCTATTCCATCGGTTGCCTTTTAGTTTTGTTGTTTCCTTCCCTGTGCAGAAGCTTTTATTTTGATGTACTCCCAATAGTTTGTTTTTGCTTTTGTTTCCCTTGCCTCAGGAGACCTATCTAGAAAAAAGTTGCTATAGCTGATGTCAAAGAGGTTACTGCTTATATTCTTTTCTAGGATTTTTATGGTTTCAGGTCTCACATTTAAGTCTTTCATCCATTTTGAATTTATTTTTGCATATGGTGTATGACAGTGGTCCAGATTTTTTCTTCTGCTCATTGCTCTCCAGCTTTCCCAACACCACTCATTGAAGAGACTGTCCTTTCCCCACTGGATATTTTTTCCTGCTTTGTTGAAGATTGACAGTTATAGTTTTATATTTTTATATACAGTTGTAGGTTTATTTCTGGATTTTGTATTCTGTTCCATTGATCTATGTGTCTGTTTTTGTGCCAGTACTATACTGTTTTGATTACTACAGATTTGTAATATAATTTGAAATCCAGAGTTGTGATGCCTCCAGCTTTGCTTTTCTTTTTCAAGATTGCTTTGGTTATTCAGGGTCTTTTGTGGTTCCATCCAAGTTTTAGAATAGTTTGTTCTAGTTCTGTGAAAAATGCTGTTGGTATTTCAATAGGGATTGCATTAAATGTGTAGACTGCTTTTGTAGTATAGACATTTTAACAAAATTTTTCTTCCAATCCATGAGCATGCAATGTCTTTCCATTTCTTTGTGTTGATTTCAATTTCTTTCATCAGTGTTATGTAGTTTTCAGAAAACAATTCTTTCACCTCTTTGGTTAGCTTTATTCCTAGGTATCTTATTATATTTGGTGATATTGTAAATGGGATTATTTTCTTAATTTCTCTTTCTGCTGCTTCATTATTGGTGTATAGAAATACAGCAGATTTCTGTACATTGATTTTGTATCCTTCAACTTTACTGAAATCAGTTCTAGCAGTTTATGGGTGGTGTCTTTAGTGTGTTCTCTATATAATAGCATGTCATCTGAAAATAGTGAAAGTTCTACTTCTTCCTTATTGATTTGGGTGCCTTTTATTTCTTTTTGTTATCTGATTGCTGTGGCTAGGACTTCCAGTACTGTGTTGAATAAAAATGGTGAGAGTAGACATCCTTGTCTTGTTCTAGACCTTAGGGGAAAAGTTCTGTTTTTTCCCATTAAGGATGATGTAAGCTAAGGGTTTTCATATATGGCCTTTTTTTATATTGAGATACGTTCCTTCTAAACCTACTTTGTTGAGGGTTTTTATCATGAATGGATGTTACACTTTGTCAAATGCTTTCTCTGTGTCTTTTGAAATGATCATATGGTTCTTATCCTTTCTCTTAATGATGTGATGTATCACATTGTGAATATTGAACCACCCTTGCAACCTAGGAATAAATGCCACTTGAGCATGGTGAATGATTTTTTTAATGTATTGTTTGATTCAGTTTGCTAGTATTTTGTTGAAGATTTTTGCATCTGTGTCCATCAGAAATATTGGCCTGTGGTTTCCTTATTTTAGTAGTGTCTTTATCTGGTTTTGGCATCAGGGTAATGCTGGCCTTATAGAATGAATTTGGAAGGTTTCCTTCTTTTTCCGTTTTTTTTGTTTTGTTTTGTTTTGTTTTGTTTTTAAATACTTCGAGAAGAATAAGTATTAACTCTTCCTTAAATGTTAGGTAGATTTGACTGTGAAGCCATCTGGTCCTGGACTTTTGTTTGTTGGGAGTTTTTTGATTAGTGATTCAATTTCTTTGCTGGTTATTGGTCTGTTCAAATTTTCTATTTCTTCCTGTTTCAGTTTGGTAGTTTATATGTTTCTAGAAATTTATCCATTTTTTTCTAGGTTGTCTAGCTTGTTGGTATATAGTTTTTCATAATATTCTCTTATAATTGCTTGTATTTCTGTGGTCTTGGTTATTATTTTTTCCTCTCTTATTTGTGATTTTATTTATTTGTGTCCTTTCCTCTTTTTTTCTTGAGAAGTCTGGCTAGAGGTTTATCAATTTTATTGATTTTTTTCAAAGAACCAGGTCCTGGTTTTATTTATCTGTTCTGTTGCTTTTAGTTTCTGTATAATTTATTTCTGATCTAATTTTTATTATTTCCTTCCTTCTCCTGGTTTTGGGTTTTGTTTTTTTTCCTTTTCTAGCTCCTTTAGGTGTAAGGCTAGGTTGTTGAGATTTTTCTTGCTTCATGAAGTAGGCCTGTATTGCTATAGACCTCCCTCTTAGAATAGCTTTTGCTGCAACCCAAAGATTTTGGACTGTTGTGTTTTCATGTTCATCTGACTCCATGTACTTTTTTATTTCTTTTTTGCTGGTTGACTCATTCATTTTTTTTAGTAGGATGTTATTTAACTTCCATGTATTTGTAGTCTTTCCATATTTTTTCTTGTGGTTGATTTCTCGTTTCATAGCATTGTGATCAGAAAAGGTGCATAGTATGACTTCAATCTTCTTGAATTTGTTGAGGCTTGTGTTATGGGCTAATATGTTATCTATTCTGGAGAATGTTCCATGTGCACTTGAAAATAATGTGTATTCTGCTGTTTTAGGATGGAATGTTCTGAATATATCTATTAAATCCATCTGGTCCAGTGTGTCATTCAGAGCCATTGTTTCCTTAATTGATTTTTTATGTAGATGATCTATCAATGATGTAAATGGAATGTTAAAGTCCCCTACTATTATTGTATTATTTTAAGTTAATTCCTTTATGTTTATTACTAACTGTTTTATGTGTTTGGGTGCTCCCATTTTGGGTGCATAAATACTTACAAGTGTTGTATCTTCATGTTGAATTGTCCCCTTTATTAGTATATAGTGTCCTTTGTTTCTGTTACAGTCTTTCTTTTAAAGTCTATTTTGTCTGATATAAGTTTTGCTAGTCTGGCTTTCTTTTGACATCCATTTGCATGATAGATATTTCTCCATCCCCTCACTTTCAATCTGCAGCTGGCTTTCAGTCTAAAATGAGTGTCCTGAAGGCAGCATATAGATGGGTCCTGCTTTTTTATCCATTCTGGCACCTTATGTGTTTTGATTGGAGCATTTAGTCCATTTACAGTCAAAGTAATTATTGATATGTGTTTACCATCATTTTATTATTTTGTTGTTTCTGAATATTTTCTTTAATCCATTCTAGTCTGTAATTAAGTTTTGCTGATTTTCTTTAGTGGTATATTTGGGTCTCTTTGTCTTTATTCTTTGCAAATTTATTAGTGGTTTTTGATATATGGATGCCATTAGGTTTGTATATAACCTCTTCTGCATATAGCAGTCTATATTAAGTTGGTGGTCATTTAAGTTTGAACCCATTCTTTACTCCTCTCCTCCCCATGTTTTAGGTATATGTTATATTTTATATCTTTTTATTTTGTGAGTTCCTTGGTTAATTTTTTACAGAATTCTTCATTTTTACTGTTTTTTTTTTTTGTTTCTTTCCTTTATATTGTCACTTTTGGTCTCTCCTTTCCACTCACAAGAGTCCTCTTTAATATTTCTTGCAGGGCTGGTTTAGTGGTCATGAACTCCTTTAGTTTTTGTTTGTCTGAGACACTCTTTATCTCTCCTTCTATTCTGAGTGATAGCCTTGCTGGCTTGCAAAGTTTCTGCTGAAACATCTGGTAGCCTTATGGGTTTTCCCTTGTAAGTTACTGTCTTCTTTTGTCTTGCTGCTTTTAAAATTTTTTCTTTATCACTATATTTTGCTAATTTAATTATAATATGTCTTGGTGTGGATCTACTTTTGTTCATTTTGGTGGGAGTTCTTTATGCCTCCTGATTCTGGATATCTATTTTCTTCCCCAGGTTAGGGAAGTTTTCAGCTATTATTTCTTCAAATAATTTTTCTGCCCCCTTTTCTCTCTCTTCTATTGGGACTCCTATAATACAGATGTTATTACATTTGATGGAGTCATGGAATTGCCTAAGTGTATTCTTGTTTTACATAATTCTTTTTTCTCTCTTTTGTTCAGCTTGATTACTTTCCATTTCTCTTTTAGGTCACTAATTCGTTCCTCTGCTTCTTCCATCCTGTTGTTTCTATGAAACATGTTTCTCATTTTAATTATTGAGCCCTTCATCTCTGCTATGTTATTCCTTTTCTCTGTGTTGAGGGTCTCATTCCTGTCTTCCACTCTTTTTCTCAAGTCCAGTGAGTATCCTTACGATCATTACTTTAAATTCTGTATCAGGCATATTACTTATATCTGTTTCACTTCAATAACTGGCTTCAGCCTTGTCCTGTTCTTTCATTTGATAGAAGTTTCTGTGTCTTCTCATTTTTGTCTAAGTCTCCGTGCCTGTTTCTCTGTGTTAGGAAAGTAAGCTATGTCTCCTGTTCTTGAGGGTAATGGCCATATGAAGAAGAGGTCTTAAAGTGCCCTGCTGTATAGTGTCCCTCTGTTCCTCAGGGCCTGGAAAATTCTGGGAGTATCTCCAATGTGTGCTGTGTGTGCTCTGCTGTTTTGTCTTTATCCTTCAGTCTACTCATCTACAGAGGCTCTCTTTGCCTGTTGTGGGCAGTGTTTGATCCCTGGCCTGAATGTGGCATGTTTTAACTAGGTGTGTTCTGGTCCGTTTGTGCAGTGAGACCTGGTGCCACCACTGCAGGAACCAAGGGTCTGCAAAACTCCTGTGAGGGGAGACACAGTGTCATGAGGGATAGGGCCTGTCTTCTGGGGGAGGGGTCCCACCATGCTGGGACTAAGCAAGCATGACTGGGAGGGGCAGTTCCCCTGGAGGATGGGAGGGCAAGTCTTGGTGTAAGCAAGTTGTGTAGTGAGTGTTGGCCCTGCACTGGTTCCCATGGGTGGCCCTGTGCTTATGCTGAGGGGTGGAGGTAGGAAATGGCACAAGCCAGTTCTTTTGTTCCCAGAGGGTATCTCTGTGAATGCTGTCTCTCTGGGACACACTCCAGGATGAGTGAATAACTTCTCCACTCTGTGCCCCAGGCACTCTTCAGATCTCTGTTTCCACGATGTATGTGCACGTGTTGTCTGTCTGCCTTCTCCCCAAGAGCAGCCCCAAAGTCCCCCACTGATCTTTAAAACTCCATGCTTTAAGCACCCCTAGTTGCAAGAACTCACGAAATTTGGCCCCTCTCACTTTCTGAGCCAATTGTTATGGAGATTTGTTTTCCCTGTGCATTCCCCTGTGTGCTAGTCTCCCTCTCACTCTTCCACAGCTCCTTCTCTGCTCAAGCAGTCACAATCTGTTTCTTTCCCAAACTACATCTCTGCATTTCCTAACTTCTTTGATGTGCCCTCTTCTCTACCTTTAGTTGTGGAGTTTGTTCTGACAGTCTTCAAGTCAATGTCTGGGGTATTTAGGATGATTTGATAGTTATGTAGTTGTATTCATGGGCAAGGTGAGACTTGGGTCCTCCTACTCTGCAGCCATCTCCCAACCTCTCTTCCACTAACTTACAATTTAAACTTAGAAGTTAGTCATAGAAATTAGAAACATTATTAGAAATATAAATGGAGAAATAAATCTATTACATAAAGGCAACTTAATTTTTCAAAAGAAATAATTTTGAATATTATGTATTTTAATGGTAGTTAAGAAGGACAACTTCAGTGAATCAGAAGAGCAATTATAATCAGGAATGTTTGGTTTTTGGGGTTTCTTTTAAAGATTTTATTTATTTATTTGACAGAGAAAGACAGTGAGAGAGGGAACACAAGGAGGGGGAGTGGAAGAGGGAGAAGCAGGCTTCCCGCGGAGCAGGGAGCCCGATGCGGGGCTCGATCCCAGGACCCTGGGATCATGACCTGAGCCGAAGGCAGACGCTTAATGACTGAGCCACCCAGGCACCGCAGGAATGGTTGGTGTTTTAAAATATGAAGCAATAAGTGAAAAAACAGTGAAGGTCTTAGATATGCTCACATAAATTATTAGTGAAGCAACATGAAATAATGCTGTTTAAGGGGAATGGCAAATAAAGCTAAGACATTTGTGAACAGGGTTGACTAATAATTCAAGCATCACGCTTCTGCTCTACCCCCATGAAAATTCTCTCACAAAAGATAAGGCTCCATTTTTGGTGACACTATGCTACTTTTGAATTACCTCCATCATACCACTTAACTCATTTGTTTTATTTACTACCTCTGTCTTCCTCATAGACTGGGAGATCACTGAGGATAGATACATCTTTTTTGTCATTCACTCATACGTTTACTTACTAATCCAACCATTCAAACATTCATCTATTTATTCTTGCATTCAGAAGATATTTTTGAGTGCCTACAATGCGGTAGACCAGTTGAGGCTGATTATGAATACTTGAAGCTTGAAGTCTCCTACAACTTACAAAATAGTTCCCAGAAATAAATATGGGGCATACACTTCAAGTAGTTGTTATGGTCCATTACACACTATTTGTATGTCCCGTTGGTCCTGGTTTCAGGGGTGGGGGGAAAAAACCCGGTTAAATCTATATATCCTGAGAAATTAATATGTTAAACTCTATCTCTACTTTCTGTGACAAGTACTATCTTACAACCAAATGGGAAAGCTACTCAAATCCACAAACACCCTAGATACCTAGAATCTAAAATGTCTATACTGGCTATAGGAGGCTTTGTAGTATCAGAAACCAAAATAATTGTCTACATAGTAACTTTCATTTATGCCCTGCAGTCTTACTATGTGTATCTGTTTGCCCTCAGAGCCAGAGGCTAAAGAATTTATTGATATCAAATTGCATTGAGCATTTCTTTATTAATTTCTCAACTTCTGCTGAATTTCATCTTCTCCCACTATAAATTTAATTCAGAATGAACATGACATTTCTTCATGCCTTCTCCTTCTAATATGGTGGTACAAATGATGCCACCCCTTAGAACTCTAGGTGCCCATAGCCTCAGTAAGGTGCCATGAATGGAGGTAGCCTTTCAGATATTCTTGAGCTAATTTGAACATTCTGTAATGTCCTTCAGTTTGTATGATGCCTTGGGTATATGGCAAAGTTTCAACCTCTGGATTGAGAATTGCCAGTAAATTTAGATCATACTTTGACATCTCTCCTCAGTTTTGTCTCAGAAAACCTCTCATGACCTTAGTGGTCATGAGAACTGATAGCAATTTGATTTCTGGTCCAACACTGAGAAGTGTACCTTCAAAGCACAAAGATGGTGTCCCTCTCCATCTTGTCTGGTCAGCATAGCTATTTCTTACTAGACAAAAAAATCTCTCAGATACAAATCCTCTGGTATATTAAATATTTAGTGGTTTCAGTATATGTTTATCTATAGACTCTTCATTTGCCTCCTCTTATCCCTACTTTTCCACACTCAACAGGCTAACAGGCTTTCACAATAAATGTAGGAATTTACTTATACTTGGCTGTGTAAGGATTCAAAAACATGTCCTACCTCAAATCCCATCCATGTATCAGAAATAACATTTATACAAAATAGTAGAAGGAACTTAGTTTATAAAAAGAGACCTGGTACCAACCTCTAGTCTTAGGCAAAGCACAATGATTCATTTTGTAAAAGAAAACTACTAGATATCATGAGCACCTTTAAAGCATGGAAACATTATTTGGAAGATGTGGCTCTATGATAATGAACCTGGGAAATAAAATTTAGGACAAGTCAGACTGAAAAGTATAGAAAACAGTTTAGAAACCACTAATAGGGTATTGAATAGGAAGTAGCATTATCTGGTATGTTTGAATTGGGTTAGCAGTAAGGGCAAAATTTAATTTATGAAGACTATTGTACAACTATTAAAATGATTCAGGTCAGATATGTGGTGAAAAGTATTTGGATTCTAGATATATTTTGAAGGTAAAGCAGACATGATGTGCTGATGGATTGAATATACGTATAAAGGAATGGGAGAAGTCAAGAATTACCCTCAATACTTTTGGCTTAAGCAACTGGAAGATGGAGATGCCATATTTTAAATGGAAAAGATGGTTCTTAGAAAGAGAAGTTTGTAAGGACAGCTCAGGATTTTAATTTTGGACTAGTTGAGTTTGTTATGCTTATTAAATAGCCAAGTGAAAATGTCAAGTAGGCATTTGAATATAGAAGTCAAGTTTAGAGGCATGATCTAGATGAGATATTTGCATATGAGAATTGCCAGAGCATAAATGAACAAAATGAACAAATGAACAAAAAAAAGATCACCCAGGAGGTTAGTATAGATACAAAAGGCTAGAGGATAAGTACCTTACTTACTTACTAAAGCCCTTCATTGCTTATAGGTTAGAGAGATGAAGAAAAATCAGTGAACGAGATTGAGAAGAAGCAACTAGTAAAGTAGGAGGAAAACCAAGGGAGTACATTGCTGAAGAATCCAAGTAAAGGACAGCCAAACAGGAAAGAATGATCAGTTGTACCAAATGCTGCTGCTAGGTCAGGTAGAGTGAGGAGAGAAAATCAAACATTAAATCATGAGTTATCATTGTATACTTTAGAACATTATTATAACTTTTAAACTGCACATATTTGTAGACAAATCTTTTCCCATTGGGTAGACTATGATCTCAACAAATCCTGTTGTTTTTATATATTCTGAGTAAATGAACCTCTTCAGGTGTTGTTACAATCAATATGTAGACTATTGACTTGAGCTCTTACAGTTAAGATTTTCAAAGAACAAGCTCTGAGTTTTTCAGAAAGCTACATTAACGTTGTTTCTATCTGGCTAGGTTACAAATTGCAGTGAGACAAAGGAGAAACATATTTTTCCATTTACAGATAAAAGAAAAACATAGACACACTTGCTTGAAGAGTAGACAATTACCTTTTCCAATTTGATGGAAGAAATTTTTCTTTTTTTTTTTTTAAGATTTATTTATTTGAGAGAGAGAGAAACCATGGAGGGGAGGGCAGAGGGAGAGGGAGAGAGAGAATCTCAAGCAGACTCTCCACTGAGTGCAGAGCCTGATCTCAGGACCCTGAGATCATGACCTGAGCCAAAAATCAAGAGTCAGACCCTTAACTGACTGAACCACCCAGGTGCCTCAGAAATTTCTCTTTTTTAGCTAATAGCCCTATGAACTTCAGGTTCCTGATAGTTCCAATTTATGCTCAGTATTCCCTTGACAACTGTCATAAATAGAATCAGATTTATACTTTTATTTTCTAACTAATGGTCCAGAGTTATATAAATATCATTTATAAATGAAACTTAAAGAAATCCCTGGGTACAATTTAAATGGTATATTTAAAAATAAAGACACTATATATAGTATATTCACTACCACGCAGTTGAAATATCATGTAAAACAAAGTTATACAATTTGAAATTTAGGGGGAAAATCAAATTATTTTAAATTTAATTTTGAAGGTGTTTTGTTCACACAAATTATGCTCAGAGACTGAGATTATCTTTGCCAATAATTTATTCAACACAGATTCACTGTGGGAATTATAATTTTAATTATATAATTTAAATTAATTATAATTTAAATTTTAATTATATAATTTTAAGTTATAATTTATAATCACAAGCCAAAAGCATACAAAGTAATGTCCCCTAATGAGCCAATAAAGAAAAACATACTCCAAACCAATGATAGATTAATTACACTATTTTTTCAGGCAAAGGGGAGATGAAACAAAGTCCGAATTTAGTTGAGGTGTACCTTTCTACAAGCTGGTTCTCAGAAGAGTTGGCTGAGCCAACCAAGAACTGACATCTAGCTGCCTGTGCAAATTGAAAGTCCCTTGTTGCTAGAGAATGATGCTAGTGGAACAAAGGCACTGGTGTTGGCAGGCAAGATGATCTCCTTCATGGGGTTACTGCATGGTTTTCATCACTACCAGCAAGGAATAGCCTTACCAGGGCAGGAGCTGATGTCCCAAGATCTTTGGAGAGCTATTTAGATCAGTAACCTGGTCCAGACAGAACACTGTCAGTTAAGTCCTCACAGATTCTTGGTATTTAAAGTATCCATTACTTCATAGTCACTTTTCCATATGTTCATATGGATAAGCACTCAGTAGCACAATAATTTTGATGACATTATTCTTGACATGACCTCTGCAATAAATCACCCGTAGATCAAAGCAACTTCACTTAAGCTGTAAGCAAGTAGATTTGAAATCATAACAAACCAATAGACAACCAAAAGGCTTATTTTATCTCCAATCTTTAGTTTGTCAAGACTATCTTGATTCAATCACATTAATAATAGAATAAAGAGAATAAATAAATAATTCTTTGGAAGATTTGGCTATAGGTGGAGAAATGAGTTACTTAAATATTTTACACAAGAGTAATATATGTAACCTCAATGCTAAGATATGCTTTATTTTTAATGTAAGTATTATATATTGCTGCTACTTTGTATAAGTAGTGCATGGGGACATGAGGCTGGAATAAAATATATGCTTTTTCAAATAATTAATGATAACATGCAAGACCTAAGTGTGTTTCTATGGGCAGCATTTTATAATATTCCAGTTGACATTTGATCTTAAGTTCCTCAACTGAAAAATCAATATAGAAAGGTAAGACCTTATTTCAGGGCTCCACCCAAGGCTGCTGATGATTCTGTTTCAAAAGATTTCCTCTGCAGATTTTCCACTGCCTTCACAGGAGCTCTGAAGCACTTTGGATGAGACACCATTTCCTTTATTTACGGGAAGTGTTGCTAAGTTGGGGCCTCTATACTTACCATGACATTTTGCTTCAGAAAGATAGGAGAAAGAAAAATAACCAAGACTTTTGGCAGATAGTTTCTGCATGATTATGAAACAGGGTTACCTGGAAAGTGTTGTGTCCTAGGGGGAATAGTGGAAACAGAATAGCTATAAAGTAATCATGATTAACAAATTTTTAAACAGAGAAAATTCTGATTTTATTTTAAATGCTATTATTAATACTTTAAATAAATTATCATATAATATATTAAATATGAAATTATGGCTTTTATGAACAAGGCACTGGCTCATTCAGTCAACCAACCACTTGATTTCAGCTGTCTGAGAAATGCCAGGAGAGGTCATTCAAAAGGGCAAAATTGACAAAGCAGCAAAATTAAATTTCTCCTCACTTGAATTCTTTTCTAATTATTCTAAAAATACATAGAATCACTTCATTGCTTAAGGAAGAACTTTAACAACAAAAAAAAATAAATTGGGAAAACAGCACTCTTTTTTTTTCTCATAAAGAATTAATGAAATTGGAGATGACATTTTAAATAACAATTTAACTCATATTTTAATTTATTTTTATAGTAACATGAAATAACACTGTTTTATTTTCACTGTAATTATCAAAATGCAAACAGAAATGCTAAAAGGAGATAATTGTATATTAAAATGGATGCTTCCACCCATTATTTATTTAAACTCTAGATCAAAAGTTCATCCTAGGCATTGAAAAAAATGTAATTAGATCTACATAGGAATAAAACCAGATTTTCTTGAACACAACTGAGAATAATTATAGCAGAATATGAGTACTTAAAAAAAAAAACAGAAAATGTATGACTACAGAATAAAATTATTTATTGGAGAGACTACCGAATGCACTCGAAAACTTACTTTTTCACCTTTCCTACATTATGTCATCAGACAGAAAGTGTAAAACAAAATTTAAATCACAAAAGCATTAAAACAGAGAAATGGTTCTAACATGATTGAAGAGCCAGTGGAATTGGTGTGATGAATGACACATTTAACTGGATTTTTTTTTAATATTTAAAAATTTATTTTTAAATCTTTATGGTGAATATTTAAAAGATTACTAAAATATCAAAATTGCCAGTTTGCAAAGATACCACATACAAAGGGGAACACAAAAAATTATTCAATAAGCCAGAGCCCATTTAAAATTATTTTAGTTTTTTTTTTCCCCTAGGGAAAAATGTGTGAAAAAGTTCACTCAAGTTTTTTAGAAGTACAAAAACAAACAAACAAAAACCCCTAAAAGCATTGGATGCAGTGGAAAGAAGGAAGAGCAAATTAAAGGAAAATAAAGAATTGCAATGGAGTAGAAAGTTACACATAACAAGAGAGAGAAACAAAAGAAAAGAAAGAAAATGTGAAAAACTCATGTGTGCTAGATGGAGAGCTCTCAGTGAAAGATTCAGGAGAGGATCAGAATTTAGGAGAAAAAGACAGGAAGTCTAAGTAGTTTTAAGATGAGTTACTATTATTTATTTGGGCTTTGCACTCCTGAGAGTTATCTCTGCTTTCTTCATTGATTAGTACTATTATAATAAAGATGGTGACCATGACAGCTAACATTTCAAAGAATTTACTATGTTTCAGAAATTGTGCTAAGCACTTTAAATGTACTGTCTTTTAGAATTGTTACAATAACTTTATGAGTTACAGATGCGTAAACTAATATTCAAAAAGATTAAAAACCTCGTTCTTGTCCACCTGCCTAGTAAGGGTTTGTAAAGACAGACCTTGCACAACTAATTTCCAACTCCAAAGCCTGGGTAATCATTGGTTTTCCTCTGCTATCTGCCCAAAGGCTCTTCAATGGAGAGGGTGCATTCTAAAAAGAACAATAATTTTTTAACTCACAAGGTATTTTTTTTCTTTTGAGTTGCCACACCCCTCATGCTTCTTGCTTTGGTTTACAATAGGATTACAAATCAGAGCCAAATGTTTCCATACATCTTATAAAGTATCTCTGAGGTTTGCACCATATGGATGTTTGTGGGCAAAAGGGAAGGAGGGACAAAGACGCACTCGACTTTGCAAAATGAAGAGAGGGAGACAGGAGGGAGAAAAGGACAAAAAGAGAAAGAAGAAAACCAAGACAGAGAAGCAAAAGTCCAAAAAATAAAAAAATAAAAAAGAGAGACATTGAAAATTATTGGAACATTAATTATTTAGAGATACTTTCTTACAAGCAGAGGCTTGCATAGCTGAGGTTCGATACCAACAGAGTACAGTTATATGAGATGAAGAATGTCTGTGAAATAATAGCGAATACCTGACACTCACATGAATTAGACACTCTTCTAACTTTTACACATATTAACAAGTTTAAAGTAAATCAAATCTATAATTAAGGTCCTATTATTATTCCTACTTCACAGATGAGGAAACTAAGTCTCAGAAAGGTCATTGACAACCACCAAAGCCCTACAGCTAAAAGTGGCAAAGCCAGGATATGAAAATGGGGTTGTTGTCAGTGTCCATGGTCTAAAAGTTCTACATAAGATATAAAAATACAATTATTAGTTAAGGCAAATAAATCTTTCTACTCCTTCCACTCAAGCATAGTAGCTTCAAGTAGAACTAGAATGATTCTTTTCAAATATTCATGTCTATGCAAATATTTACAGACCTTATAATCCAAATTCTGTTTAGTAGATCAGGAGTGGAGCCTAAGACTCTGCATATCTAATCAGTTCTGTTAACAAATGATTAAGACAATTTAGTTGATACAAACAAACTTTACTTAATACTTCAAGAAATAGACTGTCTTCTTTGGGGGAACTGCAAAATGCAGTGAAAGACAGAAAGCTTTTATAGGATGAAGAATAAAGAACAAGGAGGAGACAAATAGAAAATAGCTGATTGCTGGGACCACATAGTCAACTTGTTTGGGGTGAGAAGGAAAAAGGAATTAAATATAGAACCCAGAGTTGGCTTAGCATTTGGGGATTGGCTGACTGCATATACTGTATTTCTGGTCAAGTGGAGCATTGACATTGCACAAAAGTTTTTTAAGTTTCAGTTTGCTAACATGGACCCAGGGCAGGAGCAGCTCCATCTTAAGCCTAAAAGGTTGTTGTTTTTTGTTTTTGTTTTTGTTTTTGTTTATTTTATTTTATTCTTATGTTAATCCCCATACATTACATCATTAGTTTTAGATGAAGTGTTCCATGATTCATTGTTTGTGCACAACATCCAGTGCGCCATGCAGAATGTGCCCTCCTCAATACCCACCACCAGGCTAACCCATCCTCCCACCCCGCTCCCCTCTAGAACCCTCAGTTTGTTTTTCAGAGTCTATCATCTCTCATGGTTCGTCTACCCCTCCGATTTCCCCCGCTTCATTCTTCCCCTCCCGCTACCTTCTTCTTCTTCTTCTTTTTTTTTTTCTTAACATATATTGCATTATTTGTTTCAGAGGTACAGATCTGAGATTCAACAGTCTTGCACAATTCACAGCGCTTACCAGAGCACACACCCTCCCCAGTGTCCATCACCCAGTCACCCCATCCCTCCCACCCCACCCCCTACTCCAACAACACTCAGTTTGTTTCTTGCGATTAAGAAGTCCTCATATCAGTGAGATCATATGATACATATCTTTCTCTGTTTGACTTATTTCACTCAACATAATACCCTCCAGTTCCATCCACGTGGTTGCAAATGGCAAGATCTCATTCCTTTTGATGGCTGCATAATATTCCATTGTATATATATACCACCTCTTCTTTATCCATTCATCTGTCGATGGACATCTTGGCTCTTTCCACAGTTTGGCTATTGTGGACATTGCTGCTATAAACATCGGGGTGCACGTAGCCCTTCGGATCCCTACTTTTGTATCTTTGGGGTAAATACCCAGTAGTGCAATTGCTGGATCATATGGTAGCTCTATTTTCAACTTTTTGAGGAACCTCCATACAGTTTTCCAGAGTGGCTGCACCAGCTTGCATTCCCACCAACAGTGGAGGAGGGTTCCCCTTTCTCCGCATCCCCGCCAACATCTGTCGTTTCCTGACTTGTTAATTTTAGCCATTCTGACGGGTGTGAGGTGGTATCTCATTGAGGTTTTGATTTGGATTTCCCTGATGCCGAGCGATATTGAGCACTTTTTCATGTGTCTGTTGGCCATTTGGATGTCTTCTTTGGAAAAATGTCTGTTCATGTCTTCTGCCCATTTCTTGATTGGATTGGATTGGATTGGATTCTTTGTTCTTTGGGTGTTGAGTTGGATGAGTTCTTTATAGATTTTGGCTACTAGCCTTTATCTGATATGTCATTTGCAAATATCTTCTCCCATTCTGTCGGTTGTCTTTTGGTTTTGTTGACAGTTTCCTTTGCGTGCTCGCTTCGGCAGCACATATACTAAAATTGGAATGACAGTTTCCTTTGCTTTGCAAAAGCTTTTTATCTTGATGAAGTCCCAATAGTTCATTTTTGCCCTTGCTTCCCTTGCCTTTGGCGATGTTTCTAGGTAGAAGTTGCTTCGGCTGAGGACAAAGTTGCTGCCTGTGTTCTCCTTTAGGATTTGGATGGACTCCTGTCTCACATTGAGGTCTTTCAACCATTTGGAATCTATTTTTGTGTGTGGTGTAAGGAAATGGTCCAGTTTCATTCTTCTGCATGTGGCTATCCAATTTTCCCAACACCATTTGTTGAAGAGACTATCTTTTTTCCATTGGACATTCTTTCCAGCTTTGTCGAAGATTAGTTGACCATAGAGTTGAGGGTCCATTTCTGGGGACTCTATTCTGTTCCATTGATCTATGTGTCTGTTTTTGTGCCAGTACCATGCTGTCTTGATGATGACAGCTTTGTAATAGAGCTGGAAGTCCGGAATTGTGATGCCGCTGGCTTTGCTTTTCTTTTTCAATATTCCTCTGGCTATGCGGGGTCTTTTCCGGTTCCATACAAGTTTTAGGATTATTTGTTCCATTTCTTTGAAAAAAGTGGATGGTATTTTGATGGGGATTGCATTGAATGTGTAGATTGCTCTAGGTAGCATTGACATCTTCACAATATTTGTTCTTCCAATCCATGAGCATGGAACGTTTTTCCATTTCTTTGTGTCTTCCTCAATTTCTTTCATGAGTATTTTATAGTTTTCTGAGTACAGATCCTTTGTCTCTTTGGTTAGATTTATTCCTAGGTATCTTATGGTTCAACATCCACAAATCAATCAATGTGATACAATACATTAACAAAAGAAAGAACACGAATCATATGATCCTCTCAATAGATGCAGAAAAAGCTTTTGACAAAGTACAGCATCCATTCTTGATCAAAACTCTTCAGAGTATAGGGATCGAGGGTACATACCTCAATATCATAAAAGCCATCTATGAAAAACCTACAGCAAATATTATTCTCAATGGGGAAAAACTGAGAGCTTTCCCCCTAAGGTCAGGAACACAGCAGGGATGTCCACTATCACCACTGCTATTCAACATAGTATTGGAAGTCCTAGCCACAGCAATCAGACAACAAAAAGAAATCAAAGGCATCCAAATTGGCAAAGAAGAAGTCAAACTCTCACTCTTTGCAGATGATATGATACTTTATGTGGAAAACCCAAAAGACTCCACCCCAAAACTGCTAGAACTCATACAGGAATTCAGTAAAGTGGCAGGATATAAAATCAATGCACAGAAGTCAGTGGCATTCCTATACACCAACAACAAGACAGAAAAAAGAGAAATTAAGGAGTCGATCCCATTTAAAAGGTTGTTTTAACAGTTCCTATGTGATGCTGATGCTGTATCCACAGACCAACAACTGAGTGGCAAGGGTTTGGAACTCTACTGTAGTTTCCTGAGAGGAGGATGGTAGTGTAGAGGTGGTGAGGGTGTTGTGAAATGACAGGGAGATTCGTAAGGGAGGGTTTAAGTACCAAGGTTGAGTTAAAACACATGGTTGATAATTCATAGACCTTTAGGGATGAGGTAGTCTTGGATGAGGTAGTAAATTAACTCAGAGTTAATGAAGTCACACTTGAAGGGACTTGTGTCTTGATTACATAGCAAGTTGATGATGACAACCTGTGGTTCTTTTTCCTGGGCCTTTGCTCAGTTTATTCTGCAAAGGCAAATCTGAAGGATATACCCACTCTCATTGTCTAGCTTAGTCATTACAGAAGATTAATCATGGCTATTTTTTTAAAAAGAGAGTCCAGAACCTTGTTTTTTAACCTTAGTTAAAATATATTCCTAGTTTGGAGAAATGTGGAATTATAAATGAAAGTAAGGGCTTTGTATCAGGTAGGGGTCTGCAGAGAAACAGAACCCATAGGATACACACACACACGCACACATGTGCTCTCGCACACACATACACACCATACATATACACACATATATAAAGAGATTTATTATAAAGAAATGGCTCAGGTGTGTGGTTGACAAACTGGAGACATAGGATTGTGATAGTGTAGTTCCGGTTTAAAAGCCAATAGGCTTGAGGCTCGAGAAGAAATGATGTTTCAGTATGAGTTCAAAAACCAGGGAAACCCATGTCCCAGCTCCAAACAGTCATGTAGGAGGAATTTCCTCTAATCCAGAGGAGGGTCAGACTTTTCATTCTACTCAGGCTTTCAACTGATTGTATAGGACTACTGATATTAGGGAGGGCAATCTGCTATACTCAGTCTACTGACTCAAATGTTCATTTCATTTGAAAACACACAGACACACCCAGAATTATGTTTGACCAAATATCTGAGCACAACTTGGCCTTTAGCTAAGTTCACACATATAATTGATCAGTACAGGCTTTGAAAACTTACTTAATAGATTAGAAACAATTTATATAGAAATATGTGCTTTGTAGTCATACTTAAGTCTTGAATGAATCAATGCTATAAAAATCCTGACAAACCATACCTGGTCTAATTTCATTACTTTAATAGATCAGCATTGGGAACCCTATTTGTTTTCCTCAGGTGTCCAACAAGTGGTGCTACGCATTAATTTACTATGTGAATACTAAGATTATTATTATTATTTAGTTGCCTCCTTTTGTGAAGAAAAATAAATATAGCAATCTTAGTTTAGCAGTAAGTTGAAAAACTGGAAACTATTATTCATAAGCCAATAGCTACTCAAACCTCAGTTCTCTTACTTCCAAACTCTTTGACTTTGGGAAAGTTATCTAACCTCTGAAATTGTAGTTTGTACCTCTAAAAATATGGAAAATAAATGACCTTCCCGTTGTCATGATGATTAATTGAAATAATACATAAGGAAGCCCCTACTGAAATGTCTGACACTTAGTAAAATCTTAGCAAATGCTAGCTACTGTTGCTATCATTATTTCTAAAAATTTTTTCTAGACTAAATCACTATCTCATTATATTTAGCATGTATGAAATATGCTGCAATTAACATGCATTCCACATTAGAATAAAGTTTATGGACTAAGTCCTTAAAGAACATGTACCAGAAGAAAACATACTAAATTTTGGATTCAGCACTAAGAAAGATATTTTTGAATAAATTTCTAATATGTTATAATACTTGAAATGGATATTTTATAACCACCTCTTTAATGAAATCTCATTAAAGTATGTACTTGGTAGTTTAACAAAATTGTATTTCTTGTGTGTAGATTCTTTTATGGTTTACTCTTGCCATTCGTGATTTAATTCTGTTCATTCCACTTCTGAAGGGAAAATCATAATGATGAAGTTAAAATGAATAAGGATACGTGATTTAGGGTAATTTTGTGTTTGGCATTATTTAACAATGGCTATTCTTGCTAAAGAATTCTGAGTATGAAGACTGTCAATTTGTTGAAAAGAATGATCCTCATGTTAAGCACCTTGTAAAACATCTTGCAGATTATAATTAAAATGTCCAACTAATAACATAAATTTCTGCTCTTCTATTAAACTTAACAGTTAAATGAATATTGCTAAAGATATTTACTGACAAGAACTGATTCACCTTGGAATCTTAGTGATTTTATAATGTAGTACTGAGGTTTTGTCAAAATGCCCTAGGGCTCTAGGAACATTAGACAGTAACTGTTTTTCTATCAATAACTTTTTATTATAAAGGAAGTTCTAATAAAGCACAAAATTGGTTATTTCTGTATCTACTCACTTGACAAAAGACATGGCTATTAATCCTTAAGGAAAAGAGTGGAGTGAAAAATCTATCCAAAAGCAGTCATATATTAAGGGACAGAAGGTGGACTAGGAGCCAAGGGGTTCATATTCTATTCTGTCTAGGTAACTGTTTTACTATGTGCCCCTGAATAAAAACTTTATTATGTGAACCAATTTTCCCTCTTTCAAAGAGATAGCTAATAACAGCACAAAACTGGCTGAGATTGTGAACCTTTCTGCCTTCCCCAAATCCCTTGATTTAAAAAGAAAAAAGCATGCATTTCCTGAAGAATAAATCCCTGATGACATTGGAAGGTCTCTGGACCACAAATGTTGAAACCACTTGCGATAGTTATGAATTGATGAAAGAAATTATAGTCTTAACTTAACAAATTTGATGTCTACTTAGGAGGGTTTCTGTGATCTTAGAGCAGTCTAGGCATGTCTCAAGAACAATAATAGAAGAAAGAAGATGGTCCTAGGACAAGGATATTGAACCACATACATTTATATGGAGAGCCCAAGTTGGATTCCCCTTCCCCATACCCAGCCCCCAACCCTTATGTTGAATTGATTACTCACAGGCTAAGGCAGGGAGTTGGAGATTTGGGTTGGAATGCTCCAGATAATTAGTGTCCAGAGGGAAAAGAGATTTCCCAAACCAGAAGATATGCTATTGTCTGAATTTTCTAACAGAATTTCTAACTTGTCATCAACATTATCACGAGGAGCATGTTCTTGTAAACAAAACCAGTATTCACAAGAAGGGGAACACATTCTTAAAATAAGATAGAATGCGTCATTAGCACCAAATAGTTGAAGAATGTAGTGGAAGAGAGACACCAGGGACTAATTCCCAAGACAATTCATTTAATAGCATGAACATAAAAAGATATTAAGCTAAATAACACATCTATAAAATAAGAGTAGAGAATCAATTAGAAGTCTTAGAAATAAAAAAAATCATTAATATTAGGGTTCAAATAGGGGCTAAAAATAATAGTTACAGCTGTTGAGTGAATTGTTAATTGAAAAACTGAACTGTAGGCATCTCCTAGAAAAAGTTGAAAAAAAATACAAAGTTGGCAGTGTGGCATAAAAGTCAAGAGAAGTGGAAGAAATCTTTAGAAGTTTCAACATACATCTATTAGGACTTTCAGAGGAAGAAACAGAAAAAAATGGTAGAGAGAAAACAAACATAATAAAAAAACATTTCCCAGAACTAAGGACAAATTAAAAGGCATTAGTCCTGGGAAAAGGATATTGAGCAGGGTCCTGAGCCAGTGGGTGAATTAAAAGGCCACACCAAGCAAAAAGAGAAATTCCTATAGTTTTCAGAGAGGAAAATCAGGTTGCATGCAAAAAATGAAAAATCAGGCTGGCATATGATGTCTCATCACTATGATTGATTGTTAGAAGACCATGAAGCAGTATCATCAAGTACTAAGGGGAAAACAGTGTTGGACCTACTTTCACATACTGAGGAAAACATTAGCATTCAGGTGAAAGTGGAAAAACAGATATATTTCCAGAGTTAACCTATTCTCAGGTCTTATTTGATATAATTACATCAGGGCGCACCCCAATAAAATGAAAAACTAATTAAAGACGGAGTATTCTTGGAATAGTGGTAAACAACAGCAACAACAAATTAAACTGTAAAATCTGTTGTTAAGTCTAAGTTACTATTGATGCATAATATCAAAGCAAAGTAGATAAAAATAGCTAAAATCCTAGAAGTTTCCACATGGGAGTGATATATATGATGGAGTATGTGTAGGTGTGAGTCAAATGGGGGATTTAAAGGCTCAAGAAGACACTTGTCTTATTTAATGAGAATTTGGAGACTAATTAATGGTAGATCTTGATAGAAAACGTAAGATTAAGTGGGTGTGATTAAGATTAAGCAAACTTAATCATCACCAAAAATTGAAGTGGAGGGCACCTGGGTGGCTCAGTTGGTTAAGCGACTGCCTTCGGCTCGGGTCATGATCCTGGAGTCCTGGGATCGAGTCCCGCATCGGGCTCCCTGCTCAGCGGGGAGTCTGCTTCTCCCTCTGACCCTCCCCCCTCTCATGCTCTCTCTCTCTCTATCTCATTCTCTCTCAAATAAATAAATAAAATCTTTAAAAAAAAAAAAAAAAATTGAAGTGGAATTTTCCTGGACTATTAAAGTAGAAAAGCAAAAATACTTCCAATTGACTAGAGGGGAAGAAACCACACAAAAGACATTCTATACATTATACACCAAATAGGATGGATAGATTTAATGTAAATAAATTCGTGTTCACAATAAATGTGAATGTGTTTAATTCCCACAAAAGACAGTAAATCTTACATGGGATAAAATTATAAACTTGGCTGTAGTTTGTTCATAAGCAGGGTTAGCCCAGAACAATCTCATTTTACACCTGTTGCCATATTTCCTTCATACAAGTTCTGTGCCTCAGGGAGATATTAAACAGCTTATAGAATGAGAGAGGCTTCAATATTTGCTCATTAACAAGATTATTCTGGCAATATATGAAGAGACATTGAAGAAAAGAGGCAGTTGAAATACTCTGGAGATTCTGAAGTTACTATTTCATAGATCAACTAAAACAGTATGCTTTGAGTAGCAGTAATACTGAAGAATGCTTATGGATGGTACTTTTACAAAGATGTCCTGTAAATGATTCTATTAAATGCTATGGGGGAAGAGTAAGCTATGTGTGTTGTGCTACATGTGCATTATATAAAAGATGGGGACTAGAATGACCTGAGGAGTAAAGAAAGTTTCCCAGAGGACCTAATTTTAGAGTGTCACATGTGATTAATAGGCTCAGAGAAATGGGGGTCAAAGGAGAGAGCAGAGTGCTCCATGAAAGGGAACAGGAGGAAAGGAACATGGTTCTAGGACTGAAAAATTACCAGTGTGACTGGCATGCAGAAAAAAAAAAGTGTCATGAAATTAGAGTGGATAAGTGGGCAGAGTATGGATTAAAGATGTATTAAAGTTAGTAAAGCTATTAAGTCCATGATATTAACAATATCCCAAGTTTCCCAGGATGTTCATTGGGATATCTTACTCAAGGGTACAATTTTAAAAAATTTTATTCCTAGAGAAATGAGAAGTCATTGTAGGATTTGAAACAGGGAAAGGATGATAATAATAGAATGATGTCTTTCAAAGAATATTCTAGTTTCTGTGTGAAGAATGGATAGGTCAGAGGACATATCTGCTGGGCAATTAGGGGTGTAGGTGAGAAGATGGTGATTTGGACTGGAATGTGATTGATGAGATACAAGGACATAGACAAATTTAATAAACATTAAACAGAATCAACAGGAATTGGTGATTTGGGATGTGAATACTCTAGTTTTCTTTTGCTGCCTGACAAATTACCACAAATTTAACAACTTAAAACAACACCGTTGGGTGCCTGGGTGGCTCAGATGGTTAAGCATCTGCCTCCGGCCCAGGTCATGGTCTCCAGGTCCTGGGATCAAGCCCCATGTCAGGCTCCCAGCTCAGCGGGGAGTCTGCTTCTCCCTCTCCCTCTGCCTCTCCCCCTACTTGTGCTTTCTCTGTCTCTGTCTCAAATGAATAAATAAAACCTTTAAAAAGAACCCACACCTATTTGTTTGCTCATATTTCTATAGGTCAGAAGTGTGGCTGGGAACTATTTAGGTATGATGAGGCTGAAATCATGTTGTTGGTGGAATAACTTTTCTTGGGGTTGTAAAATTGAGGCTCCATGTTTTGCTGGCTGCCAGCCAGGGTTTGTTCTCAACTAAAGGACACTTCCATTCCTTGCCGCATGACTTCCTTTAATCTTTGAAGCCAATAGTTCAGAATCTCCCTCCTGTGGAATCCTTCTACACTAGTTTACTCCTTCAAATCCCTATCAACAGGAAGAGCCTATCCTTTTTAAGTACTCATCTGATTAGGTCTGGCCCAGGGAGGATAATCTCCCTTTCTTAAAATCTACCATGCAAATAACAGAACATAATCACAGGAATGATATCCCATTATATACACTGGGCCTTCCACAGTCTGAAGGAGGAGATAATAAAAGGGCCTGGGCCATCTGGGTCCTTATAGAATTCTATCTACCACAGTGAAATTTAGGGAAAGATGTCAAGGATAATGACATTTTTGAATTTGAGAATTCTTGTCTAAGGAAGCATTTAAGTGGTGATATTCTGAATATGAATCAAATGCTTAGAATTCTTAAAATACTAATGTGCACTGTGAATTTTCAACTGTGTACCACACAAAGAAATTTGATTCCACGAAGCATTGAAGGACTAGGGTCATACAGGAAAAATTGCCTCAAGGTATAATTCGGAAGAGAGACTATAAAGGCATCAGTCATTGGGAGCCTGAAGATTATTTTTATCACCTATAAAGGAAATGGAGCAGAGATTCTTTGCTCTACCACAAGAAGTTTGCAAAAATACTGTATTATTTGGTAAAAAAAAAAAAATCTTAGAAAGGAAGCATGCACTCAGGGAGTTTCCTGCCTTTTGCATTGTCTTGGTTCATTAAGATGAACATAATTCCAGAGTTTATTTCTCTTCTCTGGACAAGTTTAAATACCGTGAAAATTTTCTGAAATTATGTACGGAAAGAGATTTCTATTTGTTTCTTTTTCCCCCTTTAGGTGGCTAATATTTTGTTATTTGTTATGGCCTTTAGTATAATTGCTTGTGGTTTATGGAAATATGCTGAAGTGACAACAGAAAAAAATACTAAAGAATAAGTTTTATTAATTATGAGAAATGAGTGATGTGTACTATGAAAGAAAACAAACCAAGAAGAAACAAGAGCTGAGGGATCTGCTTTATTCTCCTTAAGCCATAAATTTCATGTAGGAAAGCAAAAGAATACGTAGAGAGGAAGGAGAGAGTGTTCCAGCAACACTTGAAACCATACTAGTTTTTGTGAGGAAATTCATGGGGAGATAAAGTGCATAATTTGTCTCCTTAACTAGCTACAAATGAGAGAGTAGTCTCAGGGAGAACGAAAGTGTGCCCTTGATGGGAATGTAAAACAGCAAAGAAAAAAGAACATGTTCTCAATTCCCAAAATGAAAAGATATTTGCTTCAGTTAAAATTAAATAAAGTCAGTTCACATTCAATAATTGTAAATCAATGAATATGTCCTATGCAACTTTCCTGCACCTTATGAAAAAAAAAATTAAATCACCACTATATATGTATGGTCATAGTTTATTTTCTTTTATTGTGTAATGAACACTAAGCAAGCAAGCAATGAAAAATACATCTAAACTATAACTGTTGTTTCTTGAAAGCCAAAGAATTGAGAAATGGTGAAAATTTGAAAATTTTATTTAGATGACAACACTTTTGTTAGAAAATTAGAAAAAGGTAAATGAGTTCACAAAGTTAGTTTTCACAGTTCTGAGATTCTACACCTATAGGTGGCTACCCTCATATTTTGTTAATGTAACACTCATAAATGGAATTGGTAATTACATTGTTGAATGAATAGTTATGTCTGCTTGAGTACCACTAGCAGCCTCTATTAATGTTCAGAGAGGTGAAGCCACTGACTCACTTTCATTTTATTGAAGAAAATGTTGAATTAAGTAATTAAAAATTCTGCAAGCAGTGTGACCGTTATGTTAATATATGCCCAACTTTCTACTTAAGAACTTGAATTGGTGATTCTGTGTCTTAATGACTTGTGACAAGTAAGATAAACTGAGACTATTTCCCTCCTCTAATAATTTAATAATTTAAGTCTCAGTATTCCTATAAATATTGACCTGGGCAAGAACAGAACAAAAAATGGGAACTATATCAAGGATTTGGAGACCAACAAAATATATTGAATTACTGATGTGATTGATTGTGTAACCAGAAAAGATGTTTTAAGTAGAAAGATCAATGTCTTGCTGTTAGTGTTTTTAGTGGTTTGAGAACAAAGTGTTGAATCAATAGTTTTGCCATGTGACAAAGGTATTTGGACAGGTGGTATTTAGACTGGGTATAACAAAAGCTTGTAACTTCAGGTAGCTTGTGTTTGAATTCTGGAAGTTGCATTTACAAATTGTCTAAACTTATGCAATATTTTTAATCTTTTGCACCTA
This sequence comes from Mirounga leonina, assembly GCF_011800145.1. NCBI lineage: Eukaryota > Metazoa > Chordata > Mammalia > Carnivora > Phocidae > Mirounga > Mirounga leonina. Next base: position 45,757,277 of record NW_023270377.1, on the reverse strand, counting down.
ATCAGTGCACCTTTTGCATGGAATATGGAGGGATACTATAGGAAATAAGTAAATAGGGCAGGAGGAGAATCAAGAATATAGTGATGTAAAATTATTATAAACCAGTATTTTGTCTTCAACACCATGCTTCTCATTCTATATACTCTTCTTGGGTGATTATGTACAAGTCTAATTATCATATGTATTTTGATAATATTCAGATTTATAGCTCTAATCCAGATCTCTAAGATTCAGACTCTTATTCTCAATTTTAAATCTCCATTTATTAATACATTTTTTTTTGCCAGGAAAAAAATAGTAACAACAACATTTTTGTTTGTTTAGAAGAAAGGATCTTAGTCCATCTTATTAGCTATACCCAAAATTTCCTAGGATGTTCATTGAGATCTCTTACTCAAGGGTAATAGAACTGAACTCTTCATTCCTATATACTGCTTGTCTGGTATCCTTTATAAATCTTTTTTTTTGTGCTAGAAAATTTGGGTCCTCCTTCACTCTCCTTTATCCATTGTACATAATTAGGTGCTGTGATTTGTTTGGGATTGCACATGTGATTTTTGCTGATATAACCAAAGAAAATCTGAAGATTTTAGTGAAATTAGATGTACAAAAAAAGCTCTTGTTCCATCTAGGCTTGAAATTATGAGGCTGTGAGACTGGAGTGGTTGTTGCCACTTTGTCACCAAGTGAGAAAAAAAATGCCTGAAAATAGAGCTAAGTTGGGGAAGGCATGGCTGGGATATGGAACCAGGACAATGCATAATGGTGATATCATTAGTGCCCCTTATCAATTTGTGCTTACACTGGGCTTCTCATTCCACTTTGGCTTGTGGCATTTTAGGTTGGGTTCTCTTTCACTTGGAACTAAGGGATTCCTGACTCACACACATGATTCTCCATCTCTATCATTTCTACTTGAGCTTAGGATTGTATTACTTCTTTCATGAATTGCTCTGAAGCCTCCCTACTGATCTCTGCTATAAAATTTCCCATAAGTTCTGTCCTTCACACATTTTTTTTTAAGAATTTTATTTATTTATTTGACAGAGAGAGACAAAGCGAGAGAAGAAACACAGTAGGGGGAGTGGGAGAGAGAGAAGCAGGCTTCCCACCGAGCAGGGAGCCCAACGCGGGGCTCGATCCCAGGACCCTGGGATCATGACCTGAGCCGAAGGCAGACGCTTAACGACTAAGCCACCCAGGTGCCCCCCCCCTTTTTAAGAATTTTATTTATTTCCTCCACACAGTTCTTAGAATGACCTACCTAACATACAAGACTGAGCATGTCATGACCCTGTTTAAAACATTATCTGACTACAGAATGAAGACCAATATCTTTAATCTTGTGTGTGAAGCTCTGCAAGATAAAGCCCCCACCTAACTCTATGACCTACTTTATCATCGTTTTCTCCTTCTTAATATTTGTCTACTAGAAGCACTGAACAGCCGTACAGTTCCCTTACAAACACACTGTGGCAGTTTTTTATTGCCTTCACTTAAGTTCTTCTTTTGCCTAGGATACCCCTTTTCAGTTCGCTTATTCATTCTTCTGTTAAGAATCAAATTACACTTATGAAAACTCTCCTGACTCACCTCACACTCCTCAAAACTAGGTTAGGTGCTCTTCACTGATGCTTTCAGAAACCAATCACTATTTTTGTCATTGCATTTACCATAGTATATTGAAAGCATGTATTCATCTCTCATCAACCCACTTTCCCCCACCACCGTCCAACCCACCTACATATATGACCGAATGTTATTTTTCTTTGCATCTCTAGAACCTTGATAAGTTCCTTGTAAATAATACCCAATAAATGTTTATTGAACAAGTGAATGTATAACAGAAAAGTACCACCTTGCTATTTGGCTCTTACATGAAAGGACTTCGTAGTTGATAGAGACAATGGAAATATATTTTCAAAGAAAACAATATTAAAGAGAATACGTATTTCAGTTAATAAAATGTAGGATCAAAATAACTCTCTCTCAGGTCCAGGAGTGAAAAACATCATTGCTGCCTTTCTTCCAACCACTTCAGAAACTGATATTTAATTCTTCAGAAGAAGAGAATTAGGTACCCTGGTCCAATTTGACAGAGGTTGAATTTGTACATCAACTTAAAAACTAAGTTTACACTAATCTTCCATTACAGATGAATATATCTTTAATATTCATCAATTAAAGTCAAAATGACACTTCTGTTTTCAATTGAGTGCATGTATTGCATTAAATTTCCTAACACCATTATAGCTTACTGACAGCCTAATGACTGCAGTATATTTCAATTTTACACAAACAGGAAGTACAAGAGTCTATTCTAAATTGTATTTGAGATTTACCCCTTTCCATATGGCCATAGGAACTATTTTTTTCACTTTTGGGGTTTTCCTTTTCCACTTGGGATTTTCTTCCGTCTTGTATTTCTTCATTTCATTCACAGCAAAAGCCAGTGGTGTCATGGCTCCCCAGTTCTCCAAATCCCCACCCATAATACATTCAACCCTTATTCTTCATCTCAGTGTTCTTTCACTACATTGTAGATCAGTGTCCAATGTCAAAATTTGCAGGATTTCTGGGTAAGGTGAAAGAGGAAGAAACTCTGTGGTGGTTGTTCCCATGTATGCACCTTTTGTCCAGTGTTACAACAACCCAACTCCAGTGCTAGATTCATTGGGAGCATCCTCAGCTAAAGTTGTGTAGAGTGGGGAATTAAGTCCCTATTTATTTTACATAAACTTTTCCCATTATTTCAGTTTTCATTAAGCTTGTTTCTCCAACCCTGGGTATATTATGCACCAAGTTGGCCTAAAGGAAGAGCCTTACCAGCTCTCCATTCATAATTTTAAATCTTTTTGGACAAAATTGGTATGTGTGTGATTTTCCATAGAAGTAGAATTGCCTTACTAACTCTTCAAATGTAAGTTAATGAGATGAGAGAGAAATGTGGAGATTATGTGGCTTTCCAATAATTTAACCATAGGAAACAAAATTATTTATGCATATATGTAAAGGAAAAAAGTTGAGAATGTTGCAAATACCACATATCTACTATTCAAAAAGAAACTGTCATTGAATAATACCTACTGAAGAGATTGAATCTTTCTTTTTTACAGTAAACAGTATATTATTGCAAAATATCTCTCACAATGTATACCCTTTTCCTAAACTGATAAACTATAATACAGTGCCTTAAGTAATATTCATTTATCAGAACCACTTGATAAATATCTCTATTATTTTGTGAAAAAACTATAGAGGAAAAATTCCCTATATAAGCTGGTTAACAATTTCTTTAGTGAAGCAACATTTCCTGCTAAATTCTCTTAAGATGCTGTTTTCAAGTTATCTTTCTCTTATACAGTTTTCTTTCTTACACAAATTTATTATGAATTAAGAGTGCAAGTAGCTTTAAATAGAATTTTTTAAAAATGATATGATAAACACCTTAAAACTATTCTTTCTTTTTTTATTTTTATTTTTTATTCAGAATTTTATTTAAATTCTAGTTAGTTAACATACAGGTTTATAAAAAACTATTCTTTCAATAATTTTCTACTTAATAGTAAAGGGACCATAGCTCTTAAAATTTAGCTGGAAAGAAACCGCCATACATTCTCATCCAGACTGATTTAATCTTATTCAAAGATGACTGGTTACCTGGGCATAAGAGATGAGGATTATGAGGATTTGAGGAACAAGGAATGGATCACGAACAAACAAAAGATATTATTTCTCTATCCTCTTCTTAGCTAATAAATATTCAGGAGAATAAAAAACAATACAAATTCCATCTTCATGAAACTAGTGACCACATCACTAGTTTCTAGGATTTAAGTATTCCAGTAAACCATAGGTTTTTTTTTTTAAGTACTCAAATATATGTATTTTTGTTGGTGTAAATATGATTATTTTGTCAATTTGAAACCTTATTTTTAAAAAAGATTTTTATTTATTTATTTGACAGAGAGTGAGAGCACGAATAGGCAGAGAGGCAGGCAGAGGGAGAGGGAGAAGCAGACTCCCTGCCGAGCAGAGAGCCCAATGTGGGGCTTGATCCCAGAACCCTGAGATCATGACCTGAGCTGAAGGCAGACGCTTAACCGACTGAGCCATGCAGGTGCCCCTAAAACCTTATTTCTTAGTCATTTATATCTGAAACTCAAAATCAATTACTCCATTATGTGTACAAAATGGGAACTAATGGACAGTCTCAATCCTGGACAGGTTTGTGCTTTCTAGAATCACAGTAAGCAACTACGTTATGTTATGGCGAAATTTAAATTGCAGTAATTCTGGGGCGCCTGGGTGGCTCAGTCGGTTAAGTGTCTGCCTTCAGCTCAGCTCAGGTCATGATCCCAGGGTCCTGGGATGGAGCCCTGCATTGGGCTCCCTGCTCAGCAGGGAGTCTGCTTCTCCCTCTGCTCCTCACCCTGCTCTCGTGCTCTCTCTCTCTCTCAAATCAATAAATAAAATCTTTTAAAAAAATTGCAGTAATTCTTATCCTCATTCAAATATTTTCTAAACATACGGAATATGATCATATAGTATTACAGTTTATACATGTAACATCAGAAACTTCATCTGTATACGAAGAATTTAAAGATGAACAAAATAAATACTTTTACTGAAGTAATATCTGGAGGTTTTGTCAATAAATACATTGTAGTCTGTAGTCATTATGACTTGGTCAGAAAAATGAAAACCTCTCCAAGTGTTTCGAAGAGGAAAGGATTAAAGTAGGAAATTGAAAGCTAATAAAACTATTGGAGGACTATAAATCCAAAGCTCAGGAAAGCCACAATAGTTCCAGGAAATCATGAAATAGAGGAAAAGCTGGAAACAACCAAAATGGCTCATACCAACTGTCCACACTGCTGAAATGAGTTATTTGTAGAATTACGTTAAACTGCAAAAGGATTCTCAGATGTTACTGGCAATGCTCCATGTGGATTCTCCTCAAGTTTTATGCACAAATTAAATAGCATTTTAATAAATATAGCTGTCTTATTTGAGTAAGGAAGGACCAGAGAAATTGAAGATAAATTTTATATGAGAAAAACAATCGATTAAAAGCAGACAAATTGGAAGTGTAAGGGGTAAACATCCAAAAATATATTACAACATAGCATAAAAACTTTCAATTAAAACAATAAGTAAATATCATCCCTAAATTCTAATTTTACATGTATTCTGAAAATCAATAGTTCTCAAACTTAGTTGCACATTAGAATCATTTGGATGCTTTTCAAAAATACCAATGCCTGTGCCCATGAGGAGGCTTGTATTTATTTTATTTAAGGGGAGCACAGACATTAGCATTTTGTCAAATATCCACAAATGATTCTTTGTGCACTCAAACATGAGAATTCTTGCTTTAGAGAAACTCTGGAACATATTTACAAGGAAATGTGTACAGGAATGCTTACAGCAGCTTGTTGAAAAATCTGGCATATTGGAAGCAACTTAAGTGTCTTTCAAAATGTGAATGTAAAATTGTATAATCATATAATGGAATATGATAAAGCAGTAAAAATGTGTGACTAGAACTATTTACATATCAAGATGAATAAATCTTCAAAACACAATGTTACAAAAATAATTTATAATGGTAAGTACAGAATATTATAATATGTGAAGTATGTTTTTAAAAATTACAATTCAGACTCTGTGGGGTATCGCCAAGTAGAAGTGTTCAAAGGAAAATTCATGGCATTAACCTATAAAATTTAGAATCAAGAATGAATAAAAATATAGTACATATTCTATTCAAATCATTGGAGAAAAAAACTACAAAAAAGAAGCTGAAAGCAGAAATTGTATACTTATCTGCTTACACTGATACATATATCATGAATAGCTTTTTATTGGAGGAAATAGATAAAATACCATCTATCACAAGAAACAAAGGAAGAAATCACACATACACAATTAAAAATGAGAATAAGATTACCAAAAGGATAAAATTGATTGAAATATTACTAAATATATGTGAAATTTTTACAAAGATTAACTCATTATAGGAAAATACAAATAACCAAATTTGACCCCAGAAGAGAGAAATCCTAAATAGAACAATTGTATGGAAAAAATAAATTCATTAAAGTGCTATATCACTAAAAGACATCAGGCTCAAATGTCATAGCATATCCCTCTCAAACCTTCTAAAACAGATAATCTGGTGCTATTTAAACTACCTCAGGATTAAGACAAATGTATTTATTTGCACGGATATTAAAGATTACCAAAATAAATTCAGTCAAACATAAAGGCTGTTTACATGTTATATGTTCCTAACTGAGTTTATAGAAAAGCATATTTTTATATTTATAAGCACAAAATATTTCTGGAATTTAAAAAAAAAAATCTGTGCCCAGTGGTAGCCTTTGGAGAATGAGCTTCAGAAAGAGGTTTTTCACTCTATGCCCTTTCATTTTCATGCAATGTGCATTTTTTATCATGACACATGTAATTTTTTCAATAAAAACAGTACTAAAAAATAAATGTTGGAATTCTGAGAACAAAGGGGGTTAAACTTAAGTGACCATCAACTTAATATAGACCGCTAGATGAATAAGATGTTATAAACCTAATGGTAACAAATCAAACACCTGTAATGGGTATGCAAAAAATAGAAAGGAATCCAAGTATATCATTAAAGAAAGCCAGCAAACCATGAGAGAAAAGAGCAAGACAAGAAAGGGACAGAGAATAACTACAAAAACAAGTAACCATAAAACAAGTAACCATAAAACAAGTAACAAAATGGCAATAAGTATATATACCTATCATTAGTTACTTTGAATAGAAATGGGTTAGACACTTCAATCAAAAAACATAGGGTGACAGAATGGATAAAAAAAAAGAAAACAAAACAAGATCCCGGGGTGCCTGGGTGGCTCAGTTGGTTAAGCATCTGCCTTCAGCTCAGGTCATGATCCGTGGTCCTGGGATCAAGCCCTGCATAGGGCTCCCTGCTCAGCGGGGAAACTGCTTCTCCCTCTCCATTTGACCCTCCCCCCTGCTCATGCTCTTCCTCTCTCTCTTAAATGAATAAATAAAAAACAAACAAGATCCATCTATATGGTGCATACAAGAGACTCATTTCAGACCTAAAGACAGATGCAGATTGAAAGTGAAGGGAGGGAAAACCAATTTATCATGCAAATGGAAGTGAAAAGAAAGCCTGGGTAGCAATACATCTGGCAAAACAGACTGTAAAACAAAGACTGTAACAAGAGACAAACCTAATCATAAGGGAGCAACACAACAAGCAGATATAACAATTGTAAATATTTATGTACTCAACATGGAAACACCTCAATACATAAAGCAACTAAAAACAAACATAAAGGAAGTAATTGATAGTAATACAATATAGTAGGAGACTTCAACACCCTTATCAATAGATAGATTATCCAAACAGAAAATCAACAAGGAAACAGTGGCTTTAAATGACACATTAGACCAGATGGATCTAACAGATATATTCAGAACATTCCATCCTAAAACAGCAGAACATATATTCTTTTCAAGTGCACATGGAACATGCTCCTGAATAGATCACATATTAGGCCACAAAACAAGTCTCAACAAATTCAAAAAATTGAAGTCATACTATGCATAGTTTCTTTTTTTTTTTTTTAAGATTTTATTTATTCATGAGAGACAGAGAGAGAGAGAGGCAGAGGGAGAAGCAGGCTCCCAAGGAGCAGGGAGCCCGATGCAGGACTCGATCCCAGGATGCTAAGATCATGACCTGAGCCGAAGGCAGACGCTTAACCATCTGAGCCACCCAGGCGCCCTATGCATAGTTTCTGACCACAAAACTATGAAACTAGAAATCAACTGCAAGAAAAAATCTGGAAAGACCACAAATACAGGGAGGTTAAATAACATGCTACTAAACAATGAATGGGCCAAGAAATCCAAGAGGAAATTAAGAAATACATGGAGACAAATGAACGTGAAAACAAAATGGTCCAAAATCTTTGGGATGCAGCAATATTTATTCTAAGAGGGAAGCTTATAGCAATCGAGGCCTACCTCAAGAAGCAAAAAAAAAAAAAAAAAAACCCCAAAAAACAAAAAAACCCTCAACCAAACAAAACACCTAAAGGAGCTAGAAAAAGAACAAACAAAACCTAAAACCAACAGAAGGTAGGAAATAATAAAGATTAGAGCAGAAATAAATAAAATAGATACTAAAAAAAAAATAGAAAAGATCAATAAATCCAGGAGCTGGTTCTTTGAAAAGATCAATGAAATTGATTAACCTGTAGCCAGATTCATCAAAAGGGAGAGAGAGAAAGAAAGGACTCAAATAAACAGAATCAGAAATGAAAGAGGAGAGATCACAACCGACACCACAGAAATACAAAGGATTGTAAGAGAATATTATGAAAAATTATATGCCGAAATACCGGACAACATAGAAGAAATGGATAAATTCCTAGAAACATATAGCCTTTCAAAACTGAATCAGGAAGAAATAGAGAATTTGAACAGACCGGTTACCAGCAATAAAATTGAAACAGTAATCAAAATCTCTGAACACAAAAGTCCAGGACCATATGGCTTCACAGGTGAATTCTATGAAACATCTAAAGAAGAATTAATACCTATTCTTATCAGACTATTTTAAAAAATAGAAGAGGAAGGAAAGCTTCTACATTCATTCTGTGAGGCCAGCATTACCCCAATACCAAAACCAGATAAAGACATTACAAAAAAACCCCCAGAAGTACAGGCCAATATCTCTGATGAACATTGATGTAAAAAATCCTCAACAAAATGTTAGCAAACCAAATCCAACAATACATAAAAAAAAAAGTCATTCATCATGATCAAATGGGATTTATTCCTGGGTTGCAAGCATGGTTCAATATTTGCAAATCAATCAAAGTGATACATCACATCAACAAGAGAAAGGATAAAAACCATATGATCATTTCAATAGCTGCAGAAAATGCATTTGACAAAGTACCGGCATCCATTCATGATAAAAATCCTCAACAAAGTAGGTGTAGAGGGAACATAATAAGAGTTATATATGAAAAACTCATGCTAACATCAAACTCAGTGATGAAAAACTGAGAGCTTTTCTCCTAAGATCAGGACCAGGACAAGGAAGTCCACTCTCATCACTTTTGTTTGGCTGGCCAAAAATACAAAATATTTTTGTACATTCCTGCACAAATGAACAAGAGATTGTAAGATTGGCTTTTGATATATTTTTGCTTATATATAATTTATAGTTATTTAGCCTTTCAGAATTTCTTTATTACTGTAAAGAAATTACTTTATTTCTATATTTCTAAAATAATATTACTATATTCTTTTGGAAAAAGCCAATAATTGCATTAAATTTTCAGAATTTATAAAATGGCAAAATGATCCTCTTTGGTAAAAGATATAGTTCATTATTGTTTAGGTAGTTTATATTTCTTCTTCCATGCATTAATAGTTTTATATAATATCCATACTTAGTTTTAAATATAGGAGGAGATTTATTGTGGTTTTAAGTTACATTGTACTACTAAGGTTTTATCATGAACTCTTTTAATCATAGATCAAATTCCTCCTCATGAGAATTAGCCACTCAGTCTCTTAATGAGGTGAGCAGCAAATCTAACCTCAAAAGGAATCAAATTTCTTTTGCTTTGAGATATCTACAAATCTATGTCATTCTCTTGCACAGAGCCCTAGGATATTTTACAAAAGACAAATATAGATCAACAGACGATTAAATGTAATATCCAATAGCTTCACTGCCTTAGAATTTTGAAGGACATACATATATCAATTAAATACAATCATGTCATTATAGAAACAAAGCAGGCTGGAGCACTGATGTTAATTATATCTTTTAAAACCAACCTTCAAAATAAATGCGTTAAATGGTGATAAATTTCTTCATCAATTTGATATGTACTTAATTTTGAAAAATAACATAAGGCAAGAAATGTTAAAACCAAAATATCAGGAAATTACTTCATCTGAAAACAGCATCTGACAACAAAAATGAGGTGGTATCCTGGATAGCTGTTATTGTGCTTTAAATGTGTGTTGGATAGAAATTATTTCAGTCACATATTTCTACCTTTTTGAACACTTGGCCAACCTGTCTTCACTGTTACGCATTTAAGCCAAAAAAAAAAAAAAATCTGTGGAATAAGAAGTATATTCATAAAGAGTTTACGTTCCATAGACTCCTAATTATTCTCCATGCCTTAACTGGTTTTCCCACTAGGTACAATTTCCATTTTAAAGTACCCTATATATGCTGAATACTCCTTTAGTCCCCATGCCTAATAATTAAATCCAAATATATTGGCTTGGGATTAAAGATCTCCCATACATAGCATGATCATGCTAGTTGTGCCTGAGCTAGTCCAGGTTTATACCTGTTGTCCTGGCATAATTAATTATAGTACCCTATTCAGTCTTGAAACTGTTCTGTTTCAGAATATCTAGCCATCCTTTCTATAATCAAATTCCAGCCACCTTTCCCAATCATATCTTACACTGATGTGCATTTTATGCATCTCATTCTCAATCCAAAGTAAATTGCTTTGTTGCTCCCTGTGTATTTGTCTCTCTCCTTTCTTGTGCCTCTGTTTATGCAGTTCTCTTGTCCCCTCTGAAATGATCTTCATCCCCAATTGCTTTTGTCTCTCCTTCAGTGTTCACCTTAGACGTCACCACTTTCACAAAACTTTCCTGATTCCCACTTAAAGGCAATCTCTTCTTTCTCTAATTTGTATAGTAGTTTACCTAGATCCATTTCACAGTACAATTTTCCATCTTAACTTGAGGTTATTTAATAAATATCTGATCTCCACTGCTTCAAGGCCGAATGAGTACATTACTATTTTACCATTCATAGTGCCTAAATCTAGGAAGTGCTCAACAAATAATGGAGAATAAATGAAAAATTAAAGTCATACATTATGGTACATTTAAAAGGGTTTATATCCAAAATAATTATGTTAATCAGTGTAAAGGAACTGTGAAAAAGAAAATCAGTGTAAAGGAACTGTGAAAAAGAAAATAAAATTTAACCTTATTGAAGATTGTATTAATTAGATTTTTATCTCTTAAATTAATGGGGATTTGGCCTTATAATTCATATGGCATAACTAAATAATTCAGAATTTTGAAATTCATATCCTTTAAGATTTTAAGGCTTTTGAAAAATACTTCAATACCATTATGTTGTATTAGTTTTAATTTTCCCTGCCTACTGATTTTTAACCACTAAATTCCACTCCTGCATGATTAAACTCAACAGCTTTCTATAAATAACTTACAACACAGTTTGAAGTCCTGTATCAGTCTTAGGAATTGTTTGATATTCTTTTAGTTAATTTATATGTATTTCCAAAGTTGTTTTACAAAGAAAATGCTGTATTAGTGTTTATAAATTTAACAAAAACAAAAAAGCAGCAAATCTCCTTCTCTAGGAAAAGAAAGCAATTTGTGTTTAAGAAAAATTGCTTTGTTTTTTAATTCTAACATTTCTTTACCATTAAAAGGTTAATGTCACTGTAGGTCATATATTTGGAAATTAAATAGAAATGCCATCATTATTTTCTAAAATGTGAACAGTAATTTTTAAAAGTAGGAATGAAATCCCAGTAAAGAGAGGATTGTAGTGGATTATTTTACAATATTTCTAAGGCTATAAAAGTAAAAATATTTTTAAAAATACATAAATATATTATATATAATATAAATATACATTATACATATGTATTAAATATATTTAAATGCTAACACAGAAGTTAATGTTCTTTAAGTAAATGGAGAGAACATTTTGATGAATTATGTTGTCTTTAGCTATCTCATAAAATGTACAAGACAAATCGTTATATTAACATTACTTTGTGAAGTCATTTCCTTATTGGCTCCTCCTAGGAAGTTTTAAATAAAAAAAAAAAAAAATGTCAACTCATGTCCTGAACACAAAGGTAGATACATTTTGGGTTTAAATGTTAAGGTGTTTTGAATATAACTGGCAATAGAAAATGTTTCCTGAGCTATTGAAAGGGCCCCTTTCCCTTACCTTGAAACCTACTGTCTTAGGGACTGCCAAACAAACCCAACCTTGTAAGGTTCATTCTTAAACCAGGTTTCTTCAAATCTTGCACTTTAAAAACTGCTCAGGTTAGAGTCTATACTCTAGACCTGGGATGGTGGCAGTAAATCCACTGACTCTTAAAGTCAAAGAATATCAGAAAAGTAAGAAATCAGATCTTTTGGATTCTAACTTACTGAGTTTTTTTGTTTGCTTGTTTTTCTACATCCAAAGACTTTCTTACACTATAGTCTGAGGAAAACTACATATAAAGTCAGAGGAAAACTATATGTAAAGTCAGAGGGAAATATTTTGTATTTAAGTAAAAGCAAGCCTGTAAAAGTCAAGGGATTTGATAATAAAAATCCCTTGGCACTAGATTAATAAACAAGTATCTACTGAAAAGGTGTATTGTGATAGGACGCATAATGAGATTCAGAGTGAAAAAAGATGCAGTCTATTCAAGTGATTCAGCTGTTCCAACGCTACATGGCATCAGGGACAGTAGATAAAAGGGAGTACAATTCTTGGTTCTTGGCCTGTCATTTTGCCAAAGTGATTGGGCCTCCGGATCTTTTAAAGGCTAGCTTTTGTGTACTCTAAATGCTTCAGCAGACATGGACATAGGGTGAATATTAATGTGACTTTAGTTGTAACCAAAATGTGATCAAGTGATGCTATACAAACATGATTACTTTACAAGAAATCCTTAACAGCATCACTGATAATACAGATCTGAAAATTTTACAAGTTTATTTTTTTAAGATTTTTTTAATTAATTAATTAATTTATTTATTTATTTATTAATTTATTTATTTATTTATATGAGAGAGTGCATATGTGAGCAGGGTGAGGGGCAGAAGGGGAGGGAGAGGAAGAGAGAGAATCCCAAGCAGACTCTGCACTGAGTGCAGAGCCTGATGTAGGGCTTGATCTCACAACCCTAAGATCATGACCTGAGCTGAAACCAAGAGTCGGATGTGTAACTGACTGAGCCACGCAGGCACCCCTGAGGATTTTACAAGCTTAAAAATTCATGGCCAAAAGTTAGTGTTTCAATTTATTTTAAATTTCTTATGCAATAAACTGATATTTTCTAAATCCTTCACAAATCATATTCTATAAATATTGAGTCTTTTTATACCATGGAATTTCAATCTTGCATGTCAATGTACAATTAGAGGAAAAAAAGATCTACTCCAAAGACCTTTAGAAAAAACTATTAAATTTAACCAGTATTGTTCTGACAAAAAATGAAATTTTAAAGTCACAAAATTAATTATGGGTGATGGTTAACAAGGTGTTATTTATATTTCAAATATATACTCTTTATATGGTCTCCACAAATATTCTGAATACTCTTTTTGATTAGTAAGCTTCCTTTCTGCTTGAATGATTTCATGTTTTCCTCACACAGGCTACTGATCTTTCCACCGTAAGCCATGATTTTTTTTACTTTATTTTTTCCAGCTCTTTTGGAAAGCCTTCCCTTTTTCATCTTTTTCTTAACCTCAGTCCTGCCTTTTTATACACAAAACCATTCAGCTATTTGAAGTACAAATCAATCTCTATTACATAGTCTTCACTGGTGATTCAAATTTAATTTAATTCAACAGTATTTGTTGTGCATGTTATATCATTTATTGTCTAATTATATCCAAATTAGCACTTCATTTTATACCATCTTGCAGTGTGCTGTAATTCTTTTTTGTACATATATATCTTCTTTCCAAATAAGATAATAAAGATTTAGAAGTTGGGGATTTAATTAATAGCAAAACATACATGGTTTCTTATATGTGTTTTATATTTACAAATGTGTTTGTTATATTACAGGCAATTTGTTTTACACTAGAGGTGGTTCTCTAAGACTCCGTTCTGTGCATTGGGTAAATTTCAAACATACTAAAGATCGTACTTTCTTAGAAAATTTGTTTAGGTGGTGAGAGCAAAATGGTAGAATAGGAGCTACAGTTATTGTCCTCCCACAAAAAACAATAATTAGATATCCAAGAACAAAATAGGCCTGGGAGGGCTCAAGAGTTTAATTAAGAACCTGCAGCAACACAGTGGAGCAAAAAGTGGAGAATAACCAGAAAGGATCGCTGTTGTCATAGCATAGCTGAGATGTCTGGAGAGCGCTAGGAGCAAATAAAAGCAAGGGCTATCAGGAGCAGCCATGTAGTGGGCACCACTGTGGTCCTCAGTGGCCTGTTCTATGGAGGAACCTGGCAGCCTTTGCCACTGAGGACCTCAACAGCCTCCACCACAGTTGTGGATTCCCCACAGCTCTTAGTGGAGGACTCTATAGTGTTTATTGACATGGACTGCAACAGTCTGCTTCAGAGAAGACACTGGCAGCTTTTGCCACTGAGCTAACCAATAGAAATGTTGCTGCAGACCCCTGGAGAGGGAGCTGCTACTGCCGCTCTTCCCCCCAAGAAGCACTTTGCACTGCCCTGGGACCAGGGCTACCCACTTCCTTCCAACCCAATGCAACCTCTGTACCCTAGAATTATAGCCACTCCACATGCACCTGAACTCCAGAGGCTGGCTCCATGGTCACCCCATGAGTGCCACTCTTCAGTCCCTGGAGCCATAGGCCCAGGGGTCTGGCCTGCTTCTCAGACCTCAGGGGTGGTGTTGCTCAACATGTGTCCATACCGGGGACCCCATCCTGCCACTGCTCTGCAAGTGCCTGTGCCTCATACAACATTAACAACACTGCAGAAAAGACACCTGTGCATCAGACATTAGTGTCACTACCACTGTGAGCGTGCCCATAGGCTGGACCCAGTACCAAGAGGGATCCCCTTGGAAGTAACAAAGACCAGGGCAGAAATAAATAAAGAGTAGAAAAACAATAGAAAGGAACAATAAAAGTAGAAGTTTTTTTTTTTTAAGGATAAAATTGACAAACCTTCTACTAGACTTACTAAGAAAAAAGAAAACTCAAAAGTATAAAATGAGATATGAAAGAGGAGACATTATGCCTGATACCACAGAAATACAGAGTCAAAAGAGACTACTAAGAACAATTATACACCAACAAATTGGATAATCTCGAAGAAATGGATGAATTCCTAGAAACATACTATCTACCAAGGCTGAATCATGAAGATATAAAATTTGAACAGACTAATAATGAGTAAGGAGATTGGATCAGTAATCAAAATTCTCCCAACACAGAAATCCCAGGACCAGATGGCTTCCCAGGTGAATCTACCAAACATTTATAGAAGAATTAGCACTGATGCTTCTCAAACTCTTGCTAAAAATGGAAGAGGAGGGAACACTTCCAAACTCATTTTACAAGCATTACCTTGATATCAGAACCAGACAAGGACTCTGCAATGAAAGAAAATTGCAGGCCAGTATCTTGGTAAACATAGATACAAAAATCCTCAACAAAATACTAGCAAACTGAATGTAACAGCACACTGAAAGGGTCATACAACACCACAATCAAGTGGGACTTATCCCTGGGATGACAGGATGGTTCAACATATGCAAATAAATTAATATGATACAACATACTAACAGAATAAAGGATAAAAATCATATGATCATTTCAATAAATGCAGAAAAGGCATTTAACAAAAGTAGATTTTTTTTCATGTTAAAAACTCTCAATAAATCAGGTGTAGAAACAACCTACCTCAACATAATAAAGGCCATATAAGACAAGTCCACAGGTAACATACTCAATGATGAAAAACCGGAAGTTTTTTTTTCTAAGATCAGGAACAAGGAAAGATGTCCATTCTCTCCACTTCTACTCAACATAGTACTGAAAGTCCCAGCCAGAATAATTAGGCAAGAAAATAATGTAAAAGACATCCACATTGGAAAAGAATAAGTAAGATTATCTTTCTCAGATGATATGATTGTATACATAAAGGTCACACACACACACACAAACTGTTAGAACTAATTTAAAAATTCAGCAAAGTTATGGGATACAAAATCAACATACAAAAATTATTTGTCTCTGTATACTATCAGTGGGCAATCTGAAAAGGACATTGAGAAAACAATCCTAATCTAAAATAATCAAAAAGAATAAAACACTTAGGAATAAATTTAACCAAGGAGGTGAAAGATTTGTCTACTGAACACTATAAAACGTTACTGAAAGAAATTAAGGAAAACAAATGAATGGAAAGACATCCAAATTCATGGATTGGGAGAATTAACATTATTGAAATGTGCATTTGATTCAATCTGCAGAGTATAATGATCTACAGATTCAATGCAGTTTTTTTTGCCAAATTCCAATGACATTTTTTCACAGAAAAAGAAAAAACAATCCAAAAATCATAGGAACCACAAATGACCCCTAATAGCCAAAGTCATCTGGAAAATTAAGAATAAAGCTGTATACCTCTACACTCCCTGATTTTAAAACATATTACAAAGCTATAGTCACCAAAACAGTATGGTAGTGGCATAAGGACAGATATACAAGCCAATGGAACAGAATAAAGAGCCCATGCATATACAGTCAACTGACCTTCAACAAGGGTGCCAAGAGTACACAATGGAAAAAGGACAATCTTCACCAAATGGTGTTGGGAAAAGTGGATAGCCACATGCCACAGAATAAAATTAGGCTATTATACCATATGCAAAAATAAAGTCCAAATGGATTAAAGATTCAAGTATAAGACCTGAAATTATAAAACTCCTAGAAGAAAATACGCAGGAAAACTTGACAGTCTTCTTGGAAATGATTTCATGAATTTAACACCAAAAGCATAGGCAACAAAAGCAAAAATAAACAAATGCAACTACATCTAACTAAAAAGTTTCTGTACAACAAAGGAAACGATGAAATGAAAAGGCAACCAATAGAATGGAAGAAAATATTTGCAAACCATATCTGGTTTGGATAAGGGGTTAATACTTAAGTATAGAAGGAAATCATTCAACTCAATAACAAAAATAAATAATCCAATGAAAAAATGTTCAAAGTACATGATTCTACAGTTTTCCAAAGAAGACATACAAATGGGGTGCCTGGGTGGCTCAGTTGTTAAGCGTCTGCCTTCAGCTTAGGTCATGATCCCAGGGTCCTGGGATCGAGTCCCACATCGGGCTCCCTGCTCAGCAGGAAGCCTGCTTCTCCCTCTCCCACTCCCCCTGCTTGTGTTCCTGCTCTCACTATCTCTCTCTCTGTCAAATAAATAAATAAAATCTTAAAAAAAAAAAAAGAAGACATACAAATGGCCAATAGGTATATGAAAAGATGATTAGCATTAAAAATCACTAGGGAAATTCAAATCAAAACCACAATGAGATAGCTCCTCATATTGCTATGATGACTATTGCCAAAAAGTCAAAGGAGGGGTGCCTGAATAGCTCAGTTGGTTAAGCATCTATCTCTTGATTTTGGCTCAGGTCATGATCTCAGGGTCATGAGATCAAGCCTGGTGTTGGGTTCTGCGCTGGTTCCTGTGTTGGGCGTGGAGTCTGCTTAAGATTTTCTCTCTCCCTCTCTCCATCCCTCCCCCACCATCCTCTCTAAAAAACAATAAAAGTCAAAAGATAAGTGTTCCAAGGATATGGAGTAAAGAGAACCATTGTTCACTATTGGTGGGAATATAAACTAGTACATCCATTATAGAAAAAGAGTACAGAAATTCCTTAAAAAATTAAAAATAGAACTACCATATGATCTATCAATCCTACTTCTGGGTATATATCCAAGGGACATTAATCAGTATCTTGAAGAGATATCTGCAGTCTCATGTTCATTGCAGCATTATTCACAGGATTCAAGTTATGAAAATAACTTCAGTGTCCATTGACAGATAATAAAGAAAATGTGAAATATATGTAGATATATCTGTATATACAATAGAATATTATTCAGCCTTAAAAAAGATAGTAGTCCTATCATTTGCTACAACATAGATGAACCTTGAGGGATTACAACAAGTGAAATAAGCCCATCACAGAAAGACAAATATTGTCTGATCTCATTTACACATGGAATCTAAAAAAAAGGTCAAACTCATAGTAACAGGGGTAGAATATTGGTTACCAGGAGTTGGAGGGTATATAAAAAGTGGAGATGTTGGTCAAGGGTATAAACTTTCAGTTCTAAGATTAATAAGTTCTCAAGACCTAATGTATAACATCATGACTATAGTTAATATATTGTATACATGAAATTTGCTAGAAGAGTAGATCTCATGTTCTCCCCCAACACACACACATACAGAAATAACTATGCAAGGTGATGGATATGTAGATTAGCTTGATGGTGGTAATCATTTCACAATATAACATATATCAAAACACCACATTGCACACCTTGAATATTAATATTTGTCAATCATACCTTAATGAAGCTGGAAAGAAAGAAAATTTACTTAGCATTCCTGTATGGCCTGCTACATGGAAAAGCAATTCTCTAACTGGAGGTCCATTGAACATCTACATATCAGCGACTTTGTAATTTTTCAGAAAGAAAGATATGTTATGCCTACAGAAGACATGACTTATCTAAATTTCTATGAATATGCATTTTTAGCATGCCTGCCAGCTGCATCTTATACTCACTAAAGTTTAGAGAGTTATTATACAGAGAATTCAATGAATTGAATTTCTTAGAAACTCTTTAGGTTATTGAAGCAATTGAAGGTGAAGCATACAACAATTTTTCTATTTTTTGGTAGGTATAAAGTAATATACTAATAATTTATATTTGTAAAGTGCTTTACAGTTATATATCATAGATTAAAATATTTATATACATATTTTAAAATTGAATCTTTTAACCCTAAAAACATAGTTTAACTTTTATACTGTATTCATGAAGTAGAACATAGAAAGAATAACTCCCAGCTAATTAGGATAAATATTCAAATATATGACAGTTTATCCTATCATCTAAGGGCAAATAAAACAAATATTCAGCTAATGGCCCAATGTGCCTTACAAGTAAATGCCAAATGAGTGTGAATTTATCTAAAATGCAGTATATGAATATTTGTCAAATGTGGACATTGTTCCTAGGTGCATAACAACTGTTTAGTAAAACAAAATTTCAATGGATCAGATAATATCAAATGTTAAAGGTTAATCAAGAAGGAACAGTTTGAAGTCAGTTTTTAAGTGAGAACATTTTGGCATCACTTTATGAAGATAAGATCCAAAACATTTTTTTTTAAATAAGGAAACTCATAGTCTTCCTCAGGAAGGATAAGTCAGAATGTGCGTGATGCATAGCTGATATATCTTCAAATTCCGAGGAAAGGTTTTTTTTTTTTTTTTAAGATTTTATTTATTTATTTGAGAGAGAGAGAATGAGAGACAGAGAGCATGAGAGGGAGGAGGGTCAGAGGGAGAAGCAGACTCCCTGCCGAGCAGGGAGCCCGATGCGGAACTTGATCCCGGGACTCCAGGATCATGACCTGAGCCGAAGGCAGTTGCTTAACCAACTGAGCCACCCAGGCGCCCCCGAGGAAAGGTTTTTAAAAAGACAATATGTAATGATATTTTATTTGTGTTTGGAACTTCTATCCATTTATCTAGAGGTGCCAAGATTTGAAAATTTCAAACAGTTCTGCCTTAGTATGGAGTTAATAAGACCACTCCCAGGAAAAGTTTATTTGAGCTGCTTTCCCAATTCCCCTTCTTGTCTCCCCACATCACACTTGGTAAAAGGTATATTCAATTTGTTTCCAAGTTATGCTGTATCTCAGAGAACATCCTTCTCCATGCTATTACATGCTTTAAAATGTTCCTCTGCTTTTCCAAAGTCTTTTCTTCCCGTGCTCATGCTCCTAAAATACAGAGCACTTTCTTATATTTTATTATCTACTTGCCCTAAGGGTGAAACAGGCATTGGTGCTCTACTTCTATAGAGAGTTCTCATGGGAAAAGAAAAACATTGGCCCAGTAAATGAAAGCAGCCAGATAAAATTATTACAATCTATTGTATCACTCTCTGAGTCCACCCAGTTATTTCATGAAACAGGATATGCATATGTATACAGTGGAATTAACATTCAATATAAGAAGCATTTGTTTCTTTATTATGTATTCATCTAAACAAAGGAAGTTCATTTGTGTTTATTTTGCTCTGTGTACCTGAATATTTTTACAGAGATTGCTGGAAAAAAGATTTAATCTGATGTAAGATATATTAGATCAAAATGTAAGTAGAAATTTTGTTGAGGATAGTACAAGATGGCAGCATAGAAAGACCATGAACTCACTTCTTTCCATGGTCACAACAAATTTACAACTACACGTGAAATAATTCCCACCAAAGGGGAACTGAAAACTAACTGAACAGTTTCCTCCACAACAAGAGATAAAAGGGCTACTTTGAGATGGGTAGGAAAGGCAGAGACAAGGTCTTGTAAAAAATCCCACCCCCAGTGTGGTGACACACAATAGAGAAGGATCTCATGATCCTGGATCCTCTCCCTGAGGAGCAAGGGGTTTGTGCCCCATTATCAGGCACTTCAACCCTTAGGACCTGCATCAGAGAGATGAGACCTGAAAAAATGTTTGGTTTTGGAAACCAACAGGACTTGTATCCACAGGACTTGGGGAGATGTGTATCTGAGATATTCCTTTGAGGCACTCATACACAGACTCACTTGTCCTAGGAACTAGCTCAAAGGCAGCAGTTTGAGAGGTGTTTAGATTATGTATAAAGGTGATTCAGTTGCTAATCTTAAAGCATCAGCCAAAGGGGATTTTACTTGGGGAAAGACGTGCTGGAGAGGACCATTTTTTGCCCAGGCAGCCATGTATGGACACAACCTCACTACAGCCACAGACATGCCCTGTCCCTATCACTCATTCCCAGGCCTTGCCAGAGCCCAAAGACCAGTGCAATCCACACAGGCATGCTTCTTGATTGTGTGGCTCTGGTGGCCAGAGGGGTTTGCCTTCCTGCACCCCACAGGACTGAAATTCTCAGAAAGACAGTTCTGGTCAGGATACCACAACCCAGAGAGAGGAAAAACACCCCAGTCTACACATGAAAAATGCCCGTTTAAGGTTCCTGGATAGATTTCAGTTTGCCATACATCTCAAGCTGCAGAGGCATCTCAAGGAATATAGGCAGGGAGACGCCACCTGTACATGTTCCCTTGGCCTTGCCACAACTCACTGGTACCTCCCAGAAAGGAGCTTATAAGCTCATCTGAAACCCTGATCCTTGCAGCTGTTGCCCAGATAACAGCTGCAAGGATCAGGGTTTCAGATGAGCTTATAAGCTCCAGATCTTCTGGAGATCTTCTCCAGATCTTCTGGTCTGGAAATCAGCAGGGTCTATGATTGCAGTCCCATAAGACTACATATTTGCATACTTTAAAAGCTGCTGCCTGAACTCCAGTCACCCTGTGTCTAGGTGCTGACTGAGATCATTTCCTTTGGAACACAACAGGTCCTGGCACACCCTCAACAATTGAGATCTATCAAGAATAAATCAGGCTACTTAGACTATCACAAAGGTTAGAGAGCCAACCAAGAGCTAGGACAAAGTTGAATGATAAGTTTCACCTCCTACACAAGGCCACTCCTTCAAGAGTGGAAGAGGTAACTATTTTGCCTCATATATGGAAATAAACACAGAGAGTCAAGAAAAATGAGGAAATGGAGACATATGTTACAAATGAGAAAAACAAGGCAAAACCATAGAAAAAGCCTTGAATGAAACAGAGATAGTAATCTACTTGATAAGGAGTTCAAAGTAATGGTCATAAAGATTCTCACTGAACTCAGGAGAAGAATGAATGGACACAGGGGGTACTTCAACAAAAAGATAGATAGTATAAGAAAGTGCCAAACAGAAGTCACAGAGTTGAAGAATACAATAACTGAACTGAAAAGTACATTAAAGAGGTGTAATAGCAGACTAGTAAAGTGGAAGAACAAGCCAGCAATCTGCAAACAGGGCAGTGGAACTCACCTAATTAAAGCAAGAAAAAGAAAAAAGAATTTTAAAAAGTGAAGATAGTTTAAGAGACCTATTGGACAATATCAAGCAGGATAAAGTTTGCATTACAGAGATCCCAGAAGGAGAAGAGAGAAAGGGGTAGAAAATTTACTTGAAGAAATAATGGCTAAAAACTTTCCTACTTGGGGAAGGAAACAGATATCTAGATTCAGGAAGGACAGGGAGTTCAAATAAGGTGAACTCAGAGATCCACACCATGACACATTTTAATTAAAATGTCAAAAGTTAAAAATAGGGAATCTTAAAAGCAGCAAGAGAAAAAACACTTGTTATATACAAGGGAACCCCCATAAGAATATCAGCTGATTTCTCAGCAGAAACTCTGCAGGTCAGAGAGAGTGGCATGATACAGTCAAAGTGCTGAAAGGAAAGCTCTTCCAACCAAGAATACTGTACTCAGCAGAGTTATCATTCAGAATTGAAGAAGAGATAAAATGTTTTCCAGACAAGCAGAAGCTAAAGGAGTTCATCACCTAAATGGCTTTATAAGAAATATTAAAGGGTTTTCATTAAGCTGAAAAGAAAAGGCACCAATTAGTAGTAAGAAACCATAAGAAAGTGGGGCACCTGGGTGACTTAGTTGGTAAAGCATCCGACTCTTGTTTTTGGCTCAGGTCATGATCTTGGGGTCATGGAATTGAGCCCCGCATTGGGCTCCATTCTCTTTGGGAGTCTGTCTCTCTCCCTCTGCTCCTCCTCCCACTTGTGCTCTCTCTTTCTCAAATAAATAAAAATCTTTTTTAAAAAAGAAATCATAAGGAGCGCCTGGGTAGCTCAGTTGTTAAGCATCTGCCTTCAGCTCAGGTCATGATCCCAGGGTCCTGGGATTGAGCCCCACATCAGGCTCCCTGCTCAGCGGGAAGCCTGCTTCTCCCTCTCCTACTCCGCCTGCTTGTGTTCCCTCTCTTGCTGTGTCTCTCTCTGTCAAATAAATAAATAAAATCTTAAAAAGGGCACATTCTGCATGGAGCACTGGGTGTTATGCACAAACAATGAATCATGGAACACTTCATCTAAAACTAATGATGTAATGTATGGGGATTAACATAAGAATAAAAAAAAACAAAAAAAAAGAAAACATAAGAAAATAAAAATCTTTCTTGTAAAGACAAATATATAGTAAGGGTAGTGGATTAACCACTTACAAAGCTTGTGTGAAGGTTAAGAGACAAAAGTAAAAACTAGAGTAGATACACAAAAGATCATGAGAAAAGAATCTGAGCATAACTTTAAAGAAATTCACCAAACCACAAGGGAAGAGAGCAAGAGAAGAAAAAGGAACAGAAAGGAACTACAAAAACATCCAGAAAACAGTTATAACAGAATGGCAATAAGTACAAATCTATCAATAATTACTTTAATCATAAATGGACTGAATTCTCCAATCAAAAGACATAGAGTAAGTGAAGGGATTAAAAAAAAAAAAAGACTTCTCTAGGGGTGCCTGGCTGGCTTAGGTGAGTGTGTGACTCTTGAACTCAGGGTTTTGGGTTCAGGCCCCATGTTGGGTATAGAGATTACTAAAAAAAATAAACTTTTAAAAAAAAGATTTAGCTATATGTTGCCTATAAAAGACTAACTTCAGCTCTAAGGATATACACACAGACTGAAAATGAAGGGATAAAAAAAGATTTTCCATGCAAATGAAAACAAAAAGCTGGGGTAGGTATACTTATATCACAAAAAAGAAAAAAAAATAGACTTTAAAACAAAGACTGTAATAAAAGACAGAGAAGGCATTACATAATGATAAAGGGAAGATTCCAACAAGAGGATATAACCATTGTAAATATTTACACACCCAAAATAGGAGCAGCTAAATATATAAAGCAAATATTAACAGACCTAAAGGGAGAAATCCAGAGCAATACAAGAGTAGTATTAATACAAATAATAGTATTACTTAGTAATTATTTAACAGTAATGAATTAGTATTACTTTAATACCCCACTTACATCAATGGATAGATCATCCAGACAGAAAATCAGTAAGAAAACATCAGCATTAAATGACACATTAGACTGGATAGTCTTAATAGGTATACACAAAACAGTCCATCCAAAAGCAGCAGAGTACACATTCTTCTCAAGTACACTTGAAACATTCTGCAGGATTGATCACATTAGGCCACAAGACAAGTCTCAATAAATTTAAGAACATATCAAGCATTTTTCTGACCGCAATGTATGAAACCACAAAGAAACAAGAAGAAAACTTGGATAATCACAAATATGTGGAGATTAAACAACATGCTACTGAATAACCAGTGAGCCAATGAAGAAATCAAAGGGAAATTAAAAGAATATCTTTTTTAACTTTAAAACATTATTTATTTATTTTAGAGAGAGAGAACAAGTGGGAAGAGGAGCCGGGGGAGAGGGAGAGAGAGAATTCCAAGCAGACTCCACACTGAGCAGAGCCCAGTACAGGGCTTGACCAACCTCATGACACTGAGATCATGACCTGAGTCAAAATCAAGAGTCAGAAGCTTAACTGACTAAGCCACCTAGGTGCCCCTAAAAAGAATATCTTTAGACAAATAAAAATACAACTACCCCAAAACTATGAAGTACAGCAAAAACAATTCTGAGAAGGAAGTTCATAGTAATTCAAGCCTACCTCAAGAAACAAACAAACAAAAATCTCAAAAAAATTCAACTTTACACCTAAACAAACCAGAAAAGGAACGAATGAAGCCCAAAGTTAGTAGAAGGAAGTAAATAATAAAGATCAAAGAGTGAAATAAATGAAATAAAGACTGAAAAACAATAAAAATTTCATGAAACTAAAAGCTGGTTCTTTGAAAGGATAAAAAATTGACAAACCTTTGGCTAGACTCACCAAAGAAAAAGCAAATAAATAAAACCAAAAATGGAAGGGGGGAAGTTACAATTGATACCACAGAAATATGAAAGATCCTGAGACTGCTATGAACATATATGCCAACAAACTGAACAACATAGAAGAAATAAATTCTTAGAAACATACAATGTTCCAAGACTGAATAATGAAAAAATAGAAAATCTGAGTAGACCAATTACTAGTAAGGAGATTGAGTCAGTAAACAAAACCTCCCAGCAAACAAAGGTCTAGGACCAGATGGCTTCGTTGGTGAATTCTACCAAACATTAAAAGATTTAATACTTATTCGTCTCAAACTCTTCCAAAAAATTGAAGAAGAGGGAATGC
This sequence comes from Mirounga leonina, assembly GCF_011800145.1. Classification (NCBI taxonomy): domain Eukaryota; kingdom Metazoa; phylum Chordata; class Mammalia; order Carnivora; family Phocidae; genus Mirounga; species Mirounga leonina. Next base: position 45,732,024 of record NW_023270377.1, on the reverse strand, counting down.
TTCCAAACTCATTTTACAAAGCCAGGATTTTATTCTGACACCAAAACCAGTCAAGGACACTACAAAAAAAGAAAATTATGGATCAGTATCCGTGATGAACATAGATGCAAAAATCCTCAACAAAATATTAGCAAACTGAATTCAACAATACATACATCATTTATTCCAGGGATGCAAACAATATTCATGAAGCAATATTCAATATTCATAAAGCAATTGATATGACACATCACATTGAGAAATGAAGGATAAAAATCATACCATCATCTCAACAGATGGCAGAAAAATCATTTGACAAAATTCAACATCCATTTACAATAAAAACTCTCAACAAAGTGAGGATAAATTAGGTAAGCCTACCTTAACACAATAAAGGCTATATATGAGAAACCCATAGTAAATATCATATGCAACAATGAAAAGCTGAAAGCTTTTTTTCTAAGATCAGGAGCAAGACATGGATGCCCATTCTCATCACTTTTATGGAACATAGTATTGATAGTCCTAGCCAGAGCAATTAGGCAGGAAGAAGGAATAAGAGGCACCAACATTGGAAAGGAAGAAGTAGAACTATCACTACTTGCAGTTGACAGGATACCATATGGAGAAAACCCTAAAAATTCCACCACTTATTGAAACTAATACATGGATTCAGTAAAGTTGCAGGATACAAAATCAATGTACAGAAACTGTGTTTTATATTCTAATAAACTATCACCCAGAAAGAGAAATTAAGAAAAATCCTATTTACAATGGCATCAAAAATAATAAAATAACTTGGAATTATTTAGCCAAAAAGGTAAAAGACTTGTACACTGAAAACTATAAGGCACTGATGAAATCAATTAAAGATGACACAAATTAAAGATATTCTGTGCTCATGCATTGGAAGAATTAATATTATTAAATGTCCATACTACCCAAAGCAATCTACAGATTCAATGGAAACCCCATCAAAATTCCAATGGAATTTTTTACAAAACTAGAACAAATAATTCTAAAATTTATATGGAACCACAAAGACCCCAAATAGCCAAAATAATCTTGAGAAAGAACAAAGCTATAGGGATCATGCTCCCTGATTTCAAACTATACATCAAAACTATAGTAAAAAAACCAGTATAGTATAGGCATAAAAACAGACACATAGATCAGTGGAACAGAAAAGAAAGCCCAGAAATAAACTCAAGCATATATGTTCAATTTATTTACAACAAAGAAGCTAAGAATATACAATGGGGAAAAGAGAGTGTCTTCAATAAGTGGTATTGGGAAAACTGGACCACTATCTTACACTACACAAAAGTTGATTCAAAATGGATTAAAGACTTGAATGTAAGACCAGAAACAATAAAAATTCTACAAGAAAACATAGGTGGTAATCTTCTTGACATCGCTCTTGGTGATATTATTTTAGATTTGACCCCAACAAAGGCAATGGTAATGAAAGCAAAAATAAACAAATGGGACTACATAAAACAAAAAGCTTTTGTACAGTAAAGGAGACTATAACAAAATAAAAAAACAACATTCTAAAAAGAATATATTTGCAAATCATATATTTGATATGGGGCTAATATCCAAAATATATTAAAAAAAAAACTCATACAACTCAAAAACAAGAAACTGATCTGATTTAAAAATGGGCAGAGGATCTGAACAGACATTTTTCCAAAGAAGGCATACAAATGGCCAATAGGCACATGAAAGATACTCAAGAACACTAATTATCAGGGAAGTGAAAATCAAGACCACAGTGATATATCATCTCACACCTGTCAGAATGACTATTATCAAAAAGGCAAGAAATAACAAGTTTTGAGAGGTTATGGAGAAAAGGAACACTCATGCCCTATTGATGGGATTGTAAATTGGTGTAGCCACTATGGAAAACAGTATAGAGATTCCTCAAAAAACTAGAAATAGAACTACCATATGAGCCAGCTATTCCACTTTTGGATATTTATCCAAAGATGAAAACACTAATTCAAAAAGATATATGCACCCCTATGTTCATTGCAGCATTACTTACAATATTCAACATATAAAAACAACTTAAGTGTTCATTGATGGATGGATGGCTAAAGAAGATGTGGTATATATACACAATGGAATAGTACTCAACCATAAAAAAGAAGGAAATCTTGTCATTTGCAACAACATGGATGGCCCTTGAGGGTATTATGCTAAGTGAAATATGTCTGATAGAGGAAGACAAATATCTTATAATTCAGTTATATGTGGAGTCTAAAAATCAAAACACACAAAACAAAACTCATAGACACAGATTTAGAGAACAGATTGGTGGTTATCAGAGAGGAAGAGGATTGGGAGGTGGGCAAAAAGGGTGAAGGCGCCAATTGTATGGTAACAGATGGGAACTATACTTATGTGGCAATTGTTTTGCAGTGTATACAAATACCTAATTATTATGTTGTGCTTCTGAAACTAATATAATGTTATAACACCAATTTTACCTCAATAAAAAATTAACTTGAAAAAATAAATTTTTCCTTCCCAAATTATGAATGTAAAATTTTAGGAGTGACATTGACTATGTTTTATTGCTCTTTGATATCTTAGTACTTTTAAGAAAGATTTCATAGTGAATAGTGGTGTTCATAGAATTGTTTTTTCCTGCCTATATTAAGAGCTTCAGTTCTTTTGTATTAGATGGAAAGAATAAAGAGACCATTTCTCTTTCAGCTTATAATATTGTACATGCACATTTTCATGTCATTTAGAAGGAAATAATGAGTTAATTCATTTTGCTGTCACCTTTTTTCAGTTGAATTAGAGAAATTTATGCTAAAAGAATACTATATAGTAATAATAATGATGATTTTTATAAAATTTGGTTTATTTCCCAAACACATTTTTGTTTCTTAAGCAGTTGTTTTCCCTATATTTTATATAAGTAAAATATTAACTGGCAACTTTGTGTTCTGATGCCTAAAATGTATAGAAAGTCATTTTATTTATTTATTTATTTTGATTTCAAGAAACCAAGTCCCAATTAATTTAGGAGTTTATAAGTTTGTTGGAAAGATACATATACATGGAGAATCCAGAGGAGACTGGATATACTAGAGTTGAGCTACACATAGGTCTTTGAACTAGGGGCTTTTTTTTTTTTTAATAATTAAGACACAGCTACACATTTCTATACTCTTATCTTTACCATTTGGCTTCTTCTTCTTTTTTTAAATTACTATTATTTTTTTTATTTTGTCTTGTTTTTTTATTATGTTATGTTAATCCCCATACATTACATCATTAGTTTTAGATGTAGTGTTCCATGATTCATTGTTGGCATATAACACCCAGTGCTCCATTCAATATGTGCCCTCTTTTTTTTTAATTTTTTTATTGTTATGTTAATCCCCATACATTACATCATTAGTTTTAGATGTAGTGTTCCATGATTCATTGTTTGTGCATAACACCCAGTGCTCCATGCAGAACGTGCCCTCCTCAATACCCATCACCAGGCTAACCCATCCTCCCACCCCCCTCCCCTCTAGAACCCTCAGTTTGTTTTTCAGAGTCCATCGTCTCTCATGGTTCGTCTACCCCTCCTATTTCCCCCCCTTCATTCTTCCCCTCCTGCTATCTTCTTCTTTTTTTTTTCCTTAACATGTATTGCATTATTTGTTTCAGAGGTACAGATCTGTGATTCAACACTCTTACACGATTCACAGCACTCACCATAGCACATACCCTCCCCAGTGTCTATCACCCAGCCACCCCATCCCTCCTACCCCCCACCACTCCAGCAACCCTCAGTTTGTTTCCTGAGATTAAGAATTCCTCATATCAGTGAGGTCATATGATACATGTCTTTCTCTGATTGACTTATTTCACTCAGCATAATACCCTCCAGTTCCATCCACGTCATTGCAAATGGCAAGATCTCATTCCTTTTGATGGCTGCATAATACTCACAGCAGTCAGAATGGCTAAAATTAACAAGTCAGGAAACGACAGATGTTGGCAGGGATGCGGAGAAAGGGGAACCCTCCTACACTGTGGGTGGGCATGCAAGCTGGTGCAGCCACTCTGGAAAACAGTATGGAGGTTCCTCAACAAGTTGAAAATAGAGCTACCCTATGACCCAGCAATTGCACTACTGGGTATTTACCCCAAAGATACAAATGTAGGGATCCGAAGGGGTACGTGCACCCTGATGTTTATAGCAGCAATGTCCACAATAGCCAAACTGTGGAAAGAGCCAAGATGTCCATCGACAGATAAATGGATAAAGAAGATGTGATATATATACAATGGAATATTATGCAGCCACCATTTAGCTTCTTTAACCTCTTCTTTGTATCTTTTCTCTACCTCATTAGTTTTGCTTACTTATAATTTTGATAACCTTATAACTTCAGTGTATCAAGCCCTCTACAACTTGCTCCTCACTCTGTATTCTCTTTCTTAAGACTATTCAGTATCTGCATTTATCAATGCCCTTAACACCCTCTTTTGACCTGGCAATCATGTTGGCCAATCCCACCTTTCATTCCAAACATAACACATGACTGTTCAATTTGAGGATTGGCTGCTCTTGAATCATATATCCAGTTTTGGTCCAATTTGTGGCAGGGGCTAGGTCATGTGAATCTAAATATGGGTTGATGGTTCATGAGAAGGAGAGTTAAAGCATTTTCCTTTAGGAGAAACTCTAGGCTTGGAAAGAACAGTAATTGGTACATCTAAGATAAGATTCTATTTTATCTAACACAAAGGAACTGTGCTCCAGTATTATGTATCATTTTTTCATTTATATTTTCTTATTTGGCAGTTTAATTCATATGTGATATATATATACTATTAGGTTAGGGTAGAATATATTGGACTTTGTATCTCTTCCTAGTCCAAGAATAAGAATGTTTTATGTGAGTGGGTTATCAAAGGCAATTATTAATGATACTGACTACTGATATGTTCCGTAAAATCTATGTCTTTTGGTCTTCTATTCTACATTTTATAGGATGATCCCCTCATCCCATGTGTAATCTTCAGGAGCCTTGCCTGCTGGAGGACATGTATTTTTTTACGGGGTCACACTCCTTGGTATTCTGTATCCTAGAATATATCAGCAATGACCCTCATAAGTATCTGTGTCCAATGGGGATAATGGTTCCTTCTAGTCCATGTTGTTGGTATATTTGGAAGTGGCAATGCTGTTGACAGTAGCATTCCCATTTTCTCATCATAGTTTTCCATTTCAAGATATTCTTCATACTCAGTGCCTCACAGAGTCTTTGTAATAACTGGATGACAGTTCTTAACTGATCTTTGTTTCCCACAAAATGAGAGTAAGTTCTGTATGCAATATGCACTCTGACTTTTAGATTTAATGTCAATCCATTGATATAAACAGCATTAATCTTATAAAAAGCTATATGGCTATTATTAGCAATTGCGTGTGGCATCCTAACCTTTGATTGTATAAATTAGACATATCACACAATAATACATGTGCTCCTAACCCTTCATTAAAAGTATAAATGTTTAATCATATAATTCAATAACATTATGAAATTCCAATCCAAAATTATAATTGTACTCTCAGTGTGTAATTAATTCAGTCACTGATTGCATAAATATTCTTTGAAGTCCTACCGTGTTTGGGGCCCTTAAACTAGCTGTTGGAGATATAGATATAAAAATGAGTGTCCTAGTGTTTACAGGGGGATTCATAATATGTTTAGTGCTGGGCAAGACATTGGTATAAGTCCTATGAAGAGAGTATACATATTTGCTGTGGAAATTCACATACAGTCACATATCTCACATATCTCTGGGGAGAGGAGAGTTACTGAGTCTTTCCATATGAAATCATTTTTAATCATGATACTGGGGTATAATTTATATACAGTAAAGTGGATGCATTAACTCTACAGGTTGAGGACTTCTGACAAACATATATAGCTCTATAACCTCCACCCCAAAGAAGATACAGAACTTTTCGATATTCTGTGAAATTCTCTTGACACTTTGCAGTCTTTCATTGCACACCCTTCCCATCAGCCCTCCTAGAATGGGTAATTTTTGAAGTGAATTTTAATAGACCTGCAAGTAGTTAATTAACCATGTAAGAAGAAGAAGGAAAAGCACCTGACTGAAATTAGGGTGTAGGAAGATGAGGCTAGAGAAGTTAATAGATTATACTCTGAGAGCCATTTTAAGGTTTCTAGTTTATTTCTTTTGGTAATGGGAAGTTTTTGAATGGGTTTAAACTAAGGTGGGCTATAATAATAGCAGCAAACAACCCTAAGTGCTTACCAAGGAGTAAGCACTTATATGCATGACAATTGAATCTTGAAAGGAAGATACTTTTCCTATGAAAGATATAACAAGAAGGAACCTCAAAAGTATGAATTGCAGGTTCATTAGTAGTAAGGACTCTGGTGAGGATGTTACACAAAAGCCCATGTCATTTCATCTTCAACATCAAGTGTTTTTTTAAAGCATTAACTGTAAGTTGACAGATAAAATCAGTTAGGCTACAAATGAGAAATAATGAGGCTAGTACAATGAAGGAGAGGAAGTGTCCAGTTTGAGAGATAATTAGGAGATAGTATCTACTCGGCTTAATAATAAATCATTGAGGGGCGCCTGCGTGGCTCAGTCAGTTAAGCATCTGCCTTAGGCTTGGGGTCCTGGGATTGAGCCCTGAGGCAGGCTCCTTGCTCAGCGGAGCCTGCTTCTCCCCTCTCCCTCTGTCTGTCTCGTGCTCTCTCCCTCTCTCTCAAATAAATAAATAAATAAAATCTTAAAAAAAAATAATAGTAATAATAAATCATTGAAGGAAGGATTTAGTAAAGAGAGTACCGAGGGTCATTCCCAATATAGGTAATTAGATGATGTAGTTACCTAAACTGGTGATAATAGAAAGAAGCAGGCATGGAGATGGCAAGGTCAGTGTTGGCCATGCTGAATTTAAGTACCTATTGACTTCCAAGCCGTAAAGTCTGGCAGGAAGTTGGAAGTATGGTTCTAAACTTCTGAGAAGATTTCTGCAGTGCTGAGAAAGATATAAAATTGTTAATACGTAGGTCTTTGTTAAAGCCAGAGAGAAAGTTAAGTAAGTAGGAGAGAGGACTAAGGATAGGAAAGGGAAACAAGTCTTTAAGGAGTGCTGGGAAAAACAAAAGAGATATATCTAGCAACAAAACAGGAAGACATAACAAAGACCAGTTGTGGGGAATCAAGGGCTGGTGGGTTCCATGTGCTGGTATTCAATGGCATCCCAAATAACATGGAGAAGTGAAAGGAGAGAAGAGATTAAATGCATTCATTGCATTTTGAATCCAGGTGGTCACTGGCAATTTGAGTGAAAGTAATTTCTTTGATAGGGGAAGAAGTCAGACTGAAATGAGTAGGAAAAAGGAAATACAATATAGAAAACTTAAGAAGCTTAACGATAAGGGAAGGAAACAGATGGAAAAATTATAGGAAATCATAAAACCATGGGAGCTTTAAAAAATAGGTGATGGGCTTTGTGTGAAGGAAATAGAGACAGTCCACAAGAACAACAACAACAAAAAAAAAGTAGGAAAAATTGTGAAAAACAAGAGAATCTGAAAAGTTTTCTGGACTGTTAAGAAAGATATAGAATTGTTAGTGTATAGGTCTTTGTTAAAGTCAGAGAAAAAGTAAGTAATTAGCAGAGGAGAGGTAAGTTCATTAAGTATATAGAGCAAGATGCCTGAGGACATAGCAGGAGATAATATTTGAGCAGATGAAGGGGTACAGCAATGAGGGCCACTCAGCCATGGGACAAACTGACTGTGAATACATGTTGGAGAGCAGGCATTTGCCTCTGAGGCAATTTCCCTAGCCCTGTGTTTGTGGAATGTCAGAGTTTGACTATCCTCCCTTGGTGGCAGTGAGGTGGGGAGTTATAAGGAAAACTGTATGCTCTGGGGTTCACTTAAGGTGAGGGTTGTGGGCAGCACTTTCTAATGAGGTGCAGATTTAGAGGCAATATTTATGATGAAATTAGCATTGTAGATACTACAGTGAAAAATTTTGAGAGAGAGGAGACTTGTTCATAACAGATACTTCTGTTTTAACTTTTACTGTATGAAGCATCATTTCCAAGTTCAGAAACCTGGGTGGCCTCTAATTGTCATTAATCACCTCGCAAGAGCTGTGCCTGCTTCCTCCTATTAAGTGTATGTTTTTTCTTGTGCTATTCAGTTGTTTGGAGTATTTTCTATGGTTCTTTTTATTGCTTTCTCATTGAATTTTCTTATCTTTTCTCACATTTGTTTCCTTGTGATAGAGCAGGGCTCAGTCCTGGTTCCTTAGTAGCTAGCTCATTATACTTCTTTCATCTGAAAGCATTCTCTGTTTCTCTCTCTAAGTGTGGGGAAGGGTATGTGTTGGTGGCGAGGGGAGAAAGAGTGTTTCTAGAGAGAGGGTGTAGTGGAAATTGTGAGTAGGGGTTATATCAGTAGACCTTTCTTTCCTGCAGTTTCAGTGATGACATTTCTGATAACATTGGCAAGAATTTAATAGACCTGTTTTTTCCTGATTTTAAATATATACTTTGGTAAATTAATGGTTCAAGTTACACTATAAGTTCAAGAAGTTAAGGCGGGGGTGGACACAATTCCCTAGTAAAGCTTGAGATAACATGAGAGTTTAATTTCAGTGTGAGACCGAAATATTCTTTGTGCAAAATAGGCAGGACTTATTTTGTGACTTATAAAATGAAATACATAATAAGCCTGCCGATAGATTTCATAATAGTATAAACATTATAAAATAAAAAGTAGAGTACAGAAATACTGTGTGAAAAAGGTCAGTGTCAGAAATTATGAAGAAAGTTAACTGGTTCAGTTTTTACTATTATAGAAGATTCAGCTATTTTATTTTGAATATGCAGGCTTGTCAGAGCAGTGTGGATGTTTTGTTTTTGAAAGCAGGCAAAGATTTTAGCACAGCGTATCTCAGAGGACATAGTACAAGCTTTTTTTTGTACCAAAAAAAGACATTTCTTTAATCTGTATATATTCTTTGAAATTATTTGGAATCCTAAGAGTGACTATATTCCAAAGTCAAAAAATGTTCCTATAGAAAGCAATCAAAAGCAAAAAAAAAAAAATCCCTAGCCTTCTCATCACTTCTATTGTAATCCCTCACAAGATTCTAGTTTCTCTGAAGAATGGTACTCTGATTTACTTATTTATCCTAAACATTCAGCACGTTACCCATGAGGTAATAAATTCTCAACAAATGTTTGTTGAATAAATGAATGAACAAAGAGTTCTAATTTAATTTGGCCAGTTTCTAGACAGAATTTTTAGAGATGAAGGAGATTTGATTTTGAGTTTTAGAAAGAACTAAACTAAAACAATCTCAATTTCCAAGTGTCATTTGAAAATGCTAATTACAGAATTAGTTCATAATCAAGAAACTGCCTGTTTTACTGAACGATGGTTACTTACTTAGGAAAGAGGTTATTCTTTTAGAGTGAAAATCTAAAAGATTGCTGAGCTGTTATAACTAAGCTGTTATAACTTTTCTTCCTTATGAATAATGCTGTAACAAATACTGCATGTATGTATATATATGTATATGTGTATATATATATATATGTAGATATAGTACATATCTCTTCATATTTCTAAAGATACATTCCTAGAAAGAGAATTCTTTGGAAGAAGAGTGTCATGGATTAGTGTTTTTGATGCACATGTGGCTTGCAAAGTCACTCTCTTTGCTTCTTCAACCAGCAGGTAAGGGCAGAAAGAACCTAGAAAAAGTTTATTACTGTCTTTAGTTTCCCAGCTAGGAAATGGCACCTATCAATTCTGCTCTGAGCATCTACTAAATTTTATGGTAAAACTAGTTCATACTTTTGTTTGTTTGTTTTTAATGATGAAGAATCTGTAGTGTGATGTGTTCAAGATATGAGTAAGAAATAGTAAGAAAAAGCTTTTTAAATATATAAGCAAATTCTAGCTTAAAAATTTAACTATTATGATTGGCCTCCTATTATGATTTTTCTTATTTAAGTTGCTAAATTTTCTAACCTAAAGTTTGTAGAAGACCTCATGAAAGAATCCTATTTTATTATACCCTCAAATTTGTATAAGGCACATTTCTCTGTCAGGAACATTTTTAGTACAAGTAATATCAGAATTAAGATAGTTAAAATAGGTGAAAATAGCCAGGTAAAAGGAAAAGATGGTTAAGGACAGCATGTCCTGTCAACTATTATTGTATAAAAAATAGCACCATATCTCAGAAGTACCCTGTTTTCCTTTTATGTGTTGCTGTTTCTGTTGTGGTTGTCTTCTTTAGAGCCTACAAGAATACTCAGATGAATTAGAATAAAGTCAGTAAGTTAAACAGTTTTATGGAATTCATCTACCTGTTTTTTTTCTAGGTTTCATCTGTTGTTACTTGCACAAATTATCTGAAGTTTTAGCAGTTCAACAAGAAAGAATAGGCTTTACCACATTCAATTAAAAATAGAATCATTTCTAAATTAGTTTTCAGATTATTTTTACTGATTTTAATGATTCACATATTGTCCCTAGCAATATACTTGGATAAACTGCATTCCACATAAACAAAGCTCAAAATAGGGGTTTTTTTCTTATCATAATTAGGCATTTACATATAGAAGTGTTTGGTAATCAAATTGACCTACTAAGTATAATTTTAAGTGGTAATTTTTTTCTGAAAATGTCTCATGAATTTTTAAATCATACTTCCCATAGAACTCCTTAATACATATATTTTATCAACCAAACAGTATCAGGTAATAAGTAATATTGTTCGGGTAATCAAATCCCCTTGAATGCTTTAAACAGTATAGTTATTTCTATTCCTATGGATTTTGTGATTATTAATTTCTAAGACTATCAGACAGTTTAAAAGCATAATAATCATTTGTATTCAATTGTTCCCATTGTATAAGGTTTTAATAACTATTCCATATATATATAATACAGATGGTACATATTAAACTTGGTAATTTTTTTTTAGGGGTGGGTAGAGACAGAGGGAAAGGGAGAGAGAGAATCTTAAGTAGGCTCTACGCCCAGCATGAAGCCCAATGCAGGGCTGGATCTCATGACGCTAAGATCATGACCTCAGCTGAAATCAAGAGTCAGATGCTTAGCTGACTGGGCCACCTAAAAGCCCCTAAGTTTGGTAATGGTTGAATTTATTTTGTTACCTTAAAAATTTTTTTTTCAAAGAATAGCAGAGGGTCAAAGGAAGCTAACCTGTTCCCGTTTCTTTTGCAAATAATGCAACAAAACAGGAATGCAGGAGTATAGTTAGGCAGTGAATAGGATTTTGCATCTATACCATCCTCGCTCATATTGCATCTCCAGAAAGCATACCACCTATGCTGCTATATTAGAGTCTATTGCTGTATTTTGTAAAAGTTTTATGAAATAGAGTACTGTGTTTCTTCTGTCTTTCCGAGAAAAATTACCAAACACAGTAAACAGTACCTGATAACAACCCTCCATGAAAATGAGAAAGTTTTCATGATCAAAATAATCTCCTATATTTGTACCTCCAAATTAAGTTTGGAATGGCAACGGAAATAGGAATAATATACAAAGTTTAGAAACTTTGCAAGAGAATTTGGTATTTAAAATGTTTAAATTCAGCATTGTTGATCACATTATTATATGAACATCAGGAAGAATAGAGCTCTGAAAGAAATGTTATCTTTAGTGGATTCTGAAATTACTTTAGTGTTCAAATGTTCTTTAAAATTTTTTTAAAGAATGGAAACAATTAGAGTGTATCTCACATGAAAAAGTTAGAAATTGTATTACAATATTTTGTTTCAGGGGTGCCTGGGTGGCTCAGTCAGTTAAGTGTCCAATTCTTGGTTTGGCTCAGGTCATGATCTCAAGGGTTGTGAAATCAAACCCTGTGTGGGTCTCCAAACTCAGGGCAGAGTCTGCTTGAGATTCTCTCCCCGCCCCCGACCCCTGCTGTGTGCACTTGCTCACACACACACACACACACACACACACTCTCTCTCTGTCTCAAATAAATAAAGATTTATTTGAGGAGGGAGAGAAGGGGGAAAGAATTCCAAGCTGACTCAACACTGAGCGAGGAGCCTGAGGAAGGGCTCTATCTCACCACTCCGAGAGCATGACCTGAATGAAAACCAAGAGTCGGATGCTCAACCCAATGAGCCACCCAGGCTTCCTAAAATAAATAAAATCTTTTTAAAAAAATATTTTGTTTCAGACAGATAGAGATATAGCCTGTATCATAATGTAAAATATATTCCTACAGTCGAAAGTAGTTTAGTAGCTAAAAAATTGGAAAAAATGCACTTGAAAGAATTTGTTTCATTTTCCTACATAACAGTCCATTCAAATGGAAAATAGCTCAAGTACATCATTAATATCTTTTGTTGCTGTGAGGAGCAAGACACTGGATTTCAGATTTGCAAAGAAAAGGTGGTGACTAGTTGTGGAAACCCATCTGTTTGAATCCTAGTTTAATCCCTAAACGTGAAAAGTCATGCTGAGAGTAAGGGAAAAGATGGTATTATAGAAGGTAAATTGCTCATTTTTCTTAAAAAGGTAACATTCTGGGTCCTAAGGATATACATGTTTATATAACTGTGAAAAGATGAAGTTTTATTATACAACAAAACATGACAAAATGAAGTCTTTTACAGAAATTGTTATCAGAGTCGTTGATAGGATAATGCACCAATTTACAGCTTCAGGTCATTAGGTGTGACACAAAAGAAATCCACTTAGAGAAACACATTTTACAAAGACTTGGCACTCCAGAAGATTACAGAGTACATAACATTTTTATTGTTCTAGAGAGAAGAATGTACTTTAAAAATTGGAAAATTTAGTATTTTGAGTCTAATATGAGTGATAAAAGATTAACTAAAAATGAACTGCAGTTTTCTTGTGAAAGGGTTTAGCAAACTCTTCCCCTTATCTTAGTTTTAGTGCTAGTGTTTTCCCTTATTAGACAGAGAAGAACACCTTACAGAAGGTTTCTGCCTTGTTGAAATTGTTACCTTTCAGGAGTCTTAATTTTTTCCCTTAGAAAAAACATGATTATCGCCTAAACTTGAAGCAATTAGAAAAATGTATACTGCAAGTGTTCTTCTTAGAGAAAAGTATAATGTAAAAATCTATTGCAGGGGCGCCTGGGGGACTCAGTCAGTTAAGCATCTGCCTTTGGCTCAGGTCATGATCCCGGGGTCCTGGGACTGCCCCCACATCGAGCTCTCTGCTCAGCAGGGAGTCTGCTTCTCTCTCTCTCTCCCTCTGCCCTCCCCCTACTTGTGCTCTTTCTCTTTCTCTCTCATGTTACCTCTCAAATAAATAAATAAAATCTTTTTTAAAAAAAAAATCTATTCCAGAATGGGGTATATCTTGTGATTTTTAGGCTTTAAAGGGAATAGCTTTAAATCTAGGAAATACTGTCTTTCATAGATAAAGTATTGCTGACCTTATATATACAATGCAAGTGGTAATGGTAATGTTGTTCTTCATGTTTTTAGCTATGAAACAGTACTTGAAAGTACTTTAGAAGAATAAATGTCTCCATCATCAGCTCCTAGTTAAGTGGAGGGTTTTGGCTAATGAATGCAAATAATATCAATTGCTGTTCTTGAGAAATGCAGGGAAAAGGACAGAAAAAAAAATTCATTTTCTCAATGAGTCATTGGTAGTACTGGAAATTGTACCATACTGGTGACATTTTCTAATATTTTATGAGTAATTTCTTTGTTTTCTTCACATGCCTATAATAAAAGAAATATTTATTTATAAATATATTATTATAAAAATAATAAATTCCCCCTAAAAATTATTACTAGGTACAATGAATTTCTTTCCTTACAAGATAAAACTAGGACAATTATGTATGAAATTTACCAAAAATAAAGGGTAGTTATAAAGTTAACATGTGTTAATTAGGTAGCATTTTAATTTATTTTAATTTATGACATAAAGTCAAGTAAATTTGACAATAACTAAAATTCAAAATGATGTGAGGCAGGACATTATTATGTAAGATTTTTTTTTTTTAAAGATTGTATTGGTTTTATTCAACAATTCATGAGTCAGGCAGCATCCAAGCTAGCAGATAGAAAGGAGCTCCGAGGAGCTGTACAAAGTGAAAGACTTTTATAAGCAGAAGGCAGTAGGAACAAGGAAGTTATACGGCAAAATGGCAAGGTGGTTATTGCAAGGTTACTTTCCTTTAGGTGATAATAGGCAGATTATCTATTTTTTTTCTTTAATTTTATTTTATTATGTTATATTAATTACCATACATTACATCATTAGTTTTTGATGTAGTGTTCCATGCTTCACTGTTTGCGTATAACACCCAGTGCTCCATTCAGTACGTGCCTTCTTTAATACCCATCACCAGGCCAACACATGCCCCCACCCCCCCTCCCCTCTAGAACCCTCAGTTTGTTTCTCAGAGTCCATAGTCTCTTACAGTTCATCTCCCCCTCCGATTTCCCACTCTTCATTCTTCCCTTCCTACTATCTTCTTTTTTTTTTTTTTTTTAACAAATAATGTATTATTTGTTTCAGAGGTACAGGTCTGTGATTCATCAGTCTTACACAATTCACAGCGCTCACCATAGCACATACCCTCCCCAATGTCCATTTTAATCAAACCAAGAGGCTAGTTGGACTTATCCCTCAAATCTTAGATAATTGCTCTGACTTCCGAAAGAGCAACCACATTTTTAAAATGTGCTCAGTTAAAAGAGGTATTCCTATGAAGTTTTATTATCACCATGGAAACTGGATCAGAGATTGAAATTAGAATAGAGGGTCAACTAGTTTTTTACTATATGGTTACAAACATATACTGGGGTAGAACTAATACCAAGTTTGGAATCATAAAACCAGTTTCAAGTCCCCAGTCATGCCGTATTAAGTACATGATCTTAACACAAGTCATTTTTAATTTTTGTGTTTTAGTTTCCTTATCTGTAAACATAATGGTGCCCACCTCACAGTAATGCAACTAAGTTTGAATTGTGAGAACCTGTTATAATTAAATACTACAGAAATGAATTCTTATTCCATAAGATTCTGAGTTATTGCAAGTGCATCTTTTGCTTGAAATAAATTAGCTTTTTATAAATCACAAACAAAATCATGTTGCTTATACATGATGTGTGGAGAAAATAAATGTTGCACAAAGCTGTTTCAAAGCATAGAAAATTTGAAGAACATGATTGTTGAGAATAATGCCATGTCATTTGTTTATAAGATGAGCTCAGTTTGACTTTATTACCGTCCTTAATCAATTTGTTCCTATTACAGCAAGGGATACTGGGATTTATTTAATCTGAAGGGTAATATGAAAACCCTGGCTCAGAATATCTTTTGCCTTTGTTAACCTTTCCTGTGGTAGGTATAGTGTCCAAGCAGAAATTATAATAATAACTGCGAATTAATGCTTTGCTTCTCAAAACCTATTAGATCAGTAGAGATATTCCAAATCTTTTCCATTCCAACATTTCCTCTAATAAGGACAGAATAAATATGACAATATTTACAAAATAAATTTGATTTGTAAGTCTTGGTCTTATCAACACATCTATAAGTTAAAACTCTCTTATGCACTATTTAATTCCCTGTTAAAGGAACTGCTTGTTTTCTCCTTAAACATTCCCCTGTATCTTTTTTATTTTTCTCTTCATCTGACTTAAAGAAAAATTGCTTATCTTTTGATTTTTATTAATGTTTTAACTTCTCTAATCCCCCTTTCTTCCGAATTCATTAGACCAGTTATCTTTGTATCAGCATCTTCAACTTCTCACTCTCTAGCTATCTAATATCAAAAGCATTTTGAGGGTTTTCATCCTATAAAAACATTGTTTGTTCTTTCTAAGCTTTTAAAAAATACCATTCTTTTATCCTTAACTAATTATATTTGTATTCTTCATTTTCATTGAACTAAAGCCTAAACTTAGTTTAATAAAACTTTTATTCTTAACTAAGTCACCTAATAGTATAGTCCCTTGTTTCCCTCTTAAATTTGGCTTTTACTACCACTTTTCTATTGACACCTATTCCCGAAGCTTTAACATGCTTTACCTTATTTTTCATCCTCTGAATTCTTAGCAGCATCCATCACTACTTGATAGAGGTATGCAATTTGGTGGAATTTGAGAGTATTTGACTAGATTCCTGACATGCTGGAATCCTGCCTTGCCAGTCATCTCTCTTCTGATAACATTTTCTGAATGAGGGAGGCCCAATGAATAATAGTGAATGGGAAACAAATTATCACTTTATTTTTAGCTAAGCCAGTGCCAATAAACCCCGTTTCTAAACACTTGCAGAAGTAAATCATTATATGTCCCAACCAGAAAGCCTATAATCACATCTTTTTTACCACTCTAATAGGAAAGATGGAAAAAATCCCAAATATCACACAGAGACATTAAGTTCTCAAAATGAAACTTCTCTTCTCTGGATAAAATTCCAAAGTAACTAAAGTCCATTGAACTCCTCTTTCTTATTGTCTTATTTTGTTCATCTCAGAAGGATTTTCACTCAGATGTCTGGGTGGTCTGAATCCCTTTTACAAGCATTTACAGCATGCCCATGTTCACTGGAATGGATGTAGCCATCTCAGCAGACCCAAATTTGATTTATTCAATCCCATTTCTTACGTGTTTCACTTTTCCAAAATTTCAAGAATAACCAGGTTCAATAAAAATAGCCCCACACTCAACAAATTTAAAAATCACCAGAGATAATACAGAAATGTATTATCTAAGCTTCATTTCCATTTTATCAATAAAGAATAATACACCCAAACCCTGTGATGATTAAATTTGGATCCCTTCTTGCTTTAATCAGTCATAGGCCACAGCTAAGGCTCAGAGCTATTTGGAAAGAACAGGATACATGTAAGACAAAAACAAAACAAAACAAAAATGAAAATCTTCTTGATTTCTGGCTTTTTGGGATACCAGTCAGTTCATGCCAGTTGTCAAAAAGTTATAATGTTTGGGTTTAAGTGACATTGGGAGAAAACTCCATTCAAAAAGCTGATTATCTTGTTATGGAACCACAGACTGTCTCAGTTTCATGCAACTTCCATAGGGATATACCAAACCTAGGGATTCAAAGGAAAGTCTACTGAGAAGAAACATTGCCTCCTCCCGAGATCTTTCTCTTTGTCAGAGTTTAATCGCCTGTGTCTTGAGTAATTTTCATTATAACTATCCTTTTCCATCATCTACTTTTTTTTCTTTAGTTACAGGGCCTCATTTCCCAACAGAGAAAAATACCATTTTCTCAGTCATGTCTAAATATAGAAAACAACGACAGCAAGCAAGAAACCATCTAAAGCAAACCAGTTTTGGAGCATCCAGTCTTCTGTCTGTTATCAGTTCACATCACTAGAAAGATGTTGGTCCAAACCTCACTATCTAGACTTCTGCTGTGTATTACTTCCTCAGTCTTATGGACAGCAGCCATTGTTGAGAATACATCTATGTACGGAAGATAGGTATATTTTAAGGTGAGTCTTCCTTTCCCTAGCAAGGTCTTAACAGCTATACAGAGAGTGCCAAAGTTCTGAAGAAATGGACCTTCCGTTATTATCAGACTTCCTAGGTGGCTAGGTTCCATCAGTTCTCTTTTACCACAAATATTAGCTACAATTACCCCTGATGGTACTAGTTATAACTCATGGCTACTAAACACCGTTGAGCCTTAAATATACATAGGTAGAGGTAGTATCCAGATAGTAGTCTCTGAATATGACATTAATGAGACTATCTAGAAATAGTGATTTTGATAGAATGGAGATTTTGACGGAATTCAAGCTAAGGATCTAAAAATTACTCTGTGTACTCTGTGAATAGCATCTCTCGTCACCTTTCATTTATACTCTTCTCTTTGTCATGCGGGCTAGAAGACTGAAAACTAATTTAACACTCCCAACCTTCCTGTTATGTTACACTAGTAGGTGGCACTGATGAAAGATTGGAAGGAGGCAAGAAGAGGCATTTCCTTTCATTTGTTTGTAAGATGGAAAGCTCTTATGTTCTTCCAGGAGAAACAAAGAAAAATAGAAGCTCTCCAGCAATTCAGCCTCAGACTAGATAAGAGCTTCTTGGTTTTTTCAGAAAGCTCTTTTCTCCTTTTTGCTTTTCCAGTACCATTTATGGTACTTGGTCTTTCAGCACTATCAAAAGCTTTATAACAAATTTCATGGCCTAAATAATGACCATCAACTGGATTTCCAAAATTATTTTTCCTCTGACTGAACACTGACTTGGTTTCTTGGTTTCAGGAATGGGATGAGGAAACATATCCACAAAAATAAGCATCTAGGATTTGTGATTTGATCTAATTGGATTGAAATGCAGGGATGACCTCAGTGCTAGTGGAAAATTGGAGGCTGGTAGTCAAAATGATGCAGTGGAAAAATAGTCATTCAAGTCACTTTCTGCAGTTGTTTTGTATGAAGTGCCTATTGAAGACAAAATTTTGGGAAACCAAGGGTCTGCTGCACTTGATCATAATTGAGTAAATGATGACTAAAGGCTGGGTTAGCCCAGCTGTTGTTGACTTAACTGGAGAGATTATAGAAATAAAATGTCAAGCTGAATATTTTAATCAGCTCAAGTCATTGTCAGACAACAAGAGTACTTCTAGTATTGCCCTAAAATTAATTATTTTCTTTAATAGCTGCAAGGCTTCTACAGATAAAAATAAGACCCAAAATTTGATTCTGTGGATGAAAAATTACAAAGTGAGTTGAATTCATAGTATTGCCAGTTTTTATTTTAAAGTGTAACCCAGGGTGAGATAGCTTAAACACAGTATAATGGCACTAATTTCTGCAATGGGCATTTCCTTTTTTTTTTTAAATTTTATTTTATTATGTTATGTTAATCACCATACATTACATCATTAGTTTTTGATGTAGTGTTCCATGCTTCATTGTTTGCGTATAACACCCAATGCTCCATTCAGTACGTGCCCTCTTTAATACCTATCACCAGGCTAACCCATCCCCCCACCCCCCACCCCTCTAGAACCCTCAGTTTGTTTCTCAGAGTCCATAGTCTCTCATGGTTCGTCCCCTCCTCTGATTCCCCCCCTTTCACTTTTCCCTTCCTACTATCTTCTTCTTTTTTTTTAAAAAAAAATAATATATTATTTGTTTCAGAGGTACAGGTCTGTGATTCATCTGTCTTGCACAATTCACAGCGCTCACCATAGCACATACCCTCCCCAATGTCTATCACCCAGCCACCCCATCCCTCCCACCCCCCACCACTCCAGCAACCCTCAGTTTATTTCCTGAGATTAAGAATTCCTCATATCAGTGAGATCATATGATACATGTCTTTCTCTGATTAACTTATTTCCCTTAGCATAATACGCAATAGGAATTTTTCTGTGGATATTAGACCAAAGAAAGTAAAACTTAACATTTAAGTCAAATTTACCAATATTTGTGTACTTACCAGAGATTTTTGGATCAATGTGTTATCTTGAGCACCAACTAGGAGTGGGTCTAATACTTCACTCAGTTGATTGGCTGAAACTTTAACTCATATTCAATGAAGTTTAGATCCCAGACTATTCCTTCTATATACCTCTTTAAAATTACATAAAAGAGAGTACCCAAAGGCTTATGGCTATAAGAATATTGAAGTGAATTTATCATATGTGACTTTTCCTCCCATTTACCACCTGGCCCAGAGGACATTCCCTTTAGCAATGTATTTAAGATAAAAAGCTTCTGCACAGCAAAAGAAACAGTCAACAAAACCAAAAGACAGCTGACAGAATGGGAGAAGATATTTGCAAATGACATATCAGATAAAGGGCTAGTATCCAAAATCTATAAAGAACTTATCAAACTCAACACCCAAAGAACAAATGATCCAATCAAGAAATGGGCAGAAGACATGAACAGACATTTTTCCAAAGAAGACATCCAAATGGCCAACAGACACATGAAAAAGTGCTCACTATCACTCGGCATCAGGGAAATCCAAATCAAAACCCCAATGAGATACCACCTCACACCAGTCAGAATGGCTAAAATTAACAAGTCAGAGAATGACAGATGTTGGTAGGGATGCAGAGAAAGGGGAACCCTCCTACACTGTTGGTGGGAATGCAAGCTGGTGCAGCCACTCTGGAAAACAGTATGGAGGTTCCTCAACAAGTTGAAAATAGAGCTACCGTACGATCCAGCAATAGCACTATTGGGTATTTACCCCAAAGATACAAATGTAGGGATCCGAAGGGGTACGTGCACCCCGATATCTGTAGCAGCAATGTCCACAATAGCCAAACTGTGGAAAGAGCCAAGATGTCCATTGACAGATGAATGGATAAAGAAGAGGTGGTATATATATACAATGGAATATTATGCAGCCATCAGAAGGAATGAAATCTTACCATTTGCAACGACGTGGATGGAACTGGAGGGTATTATGCTGAGCGAAATAAGTCAATCAGAGAAAGACATGTATCATATGACCTCACTGATATGAGGAATTCTTAATCTCAGGAAACAAACTGAGGGTTGCTGGAGTGGTGGGGGGTGGGAGGGATGGGGTGGCTGGGTGATAGACATTGGGGACTCTGAGAAACAAACTGGGTGTTATACGCAAACAATGAAGCATAGAACACTACGTCAAAAACTAATGATGTAATGTATGATGATTAACATAACATAATAAAAAAATAAAAAATAAAAAAATCTTTGCATTGCTAGCTCTCTGAAATTTGAGGATGATGATGCAAGATTGAGTAAAAAAAATGTATTTCCTGATTTCAATGGAAATGCTGGCAATGGCAAAGATTAAGTCATGGTGCTTAATTGACAATAATTAGGTAGGCATAATTGCTATAAAGGACAAGGGCTTGGTTGGCAATCAGAATGTCAAAATGATTTTTTCTTTAGCACTGATTAACTGTTCAGGTTTTGTGACTGAAATAGATGGGCAGCCTCCTAAAATACTATTGATCTGTATTTCCAAAAGAACATAAAGCACAACCAACTCTACATCTGATGTACATCATCAAAATAAGCATAGTACAGTTTCAAGAATTTAACCACTTTCTCTACATTTGCCAAACAAAGACCAAAACCTCCTGAATGAAGGAGAAGCCTATCACCTTGAAAAGGGATGTGAGAAATCACCACAACTATGTACTGCTAATTTTCCTTCATCCTCATTCCAAAGAAACCAACAACCATTTTTTGGAATTGTTATGTATTAGAAAAATGGAAATATTCAGATCTTTTTATGGGATTACTAAAACAATAGCTTTGAATTGGCTTTAATCACTGGAGATCTGAACCATCATTATAGTCCACTGATCAGAAAAGTTGGGAGTTACTGATGACAAGTAATAAATGTTGATTTGAACCAAGTCCTTCTCAAAGGATCCAGTGGGTCTGTGGATATAACTTGTGACTATTTTCCCTTTCTGTAATGAGTTGTTGGAACACATATTTAGCAACTGGCAAAACACCCACATGGCTTCCTGATCTGTGGAACAACAGCTATTATAAAAAGAAAGATCATGTAAAAAGCTTTGAAATGAACCTCCCTCCCTGAATAAACCAAAACAATACTCTGTGGTGGAATTGCAGAAATCAGTGCCATCATTGAAAACTTGAAAGATTCATATATGATTACAATCACATTTCAAGTTTATTCAATTATTTAGCATGCAAAATAATTGCCTGCAGAATACATACATGCAAAGGGTGGGCAGGTCTTGAAAAAATGACATTTAATTATCATAAAATTAATCAAACTGTAGATGCTGTTCTAAATATGAACTCTCTACAAGACAAATCAATATTGTCTTGTTGGTACGAGATATTTTTCTTATTTCCATGATTCTATCTCCTGCACTTTTGAGCAGCACTAATAAAAGAAGCTAATTTTGCTAAGACATGCCTATGGGTATTCTAGCTGAAGCAACTTCTTTTATTTCTCTCTCTTTTTTGAGCTTAATTATTATATCGACTTTTTCACATTTATATAATACTTCAGAGTTTGCAAAGCATTCTCTCATATATTTACTTTATCTTTAAAGCATATTTTGAAGTAGGTATTTTCATCTTCCCATTAAGGGAACTAATAATCTCCCCCATAGCTTTCTCATATATATTTATTTAATAACTTTCCCAAGGGTACCTAGCTAAGAGGAGATTTCATGTCAGATTTTCTTAAGTGAATCCCCGACTCTGTGTGTGCTCATTGAGGAAAGATCAAAGGGTAGGTGAGAGGTGCTGTGATGCCTACACACTGCCTTCAGTAGAAATATATCTCTCTATGGAATTATAAATTATGAAGAACCAGAAAGACTTCAAGGATCCAACCCACTCATTTTACAGACAAAGAAACTGTTATAAACAGTTTGAAAAACATTAAAAATATACACCAAGGGGAAAAAAATTTCCTTTCCTAATCTACTACATAAAACTGTCAGAGAAAACACAAATTATTCAGTGATCCTATTGTATGACTTCTCTTACTTACAACTTCTCTTACTTACAACTATTGTATGTGTGTGTATATACATATTTTTTTCACCGTATAATGTTATTACAATATTATTGGCTATATTCCCTGTGTTGTACTTTTCATTTCTGTGAGTTATTTATTTTATAACTGGAAGTTTGTACCTCTTAATCCCATTCACCTATTTCTTTACCTATACTACAGTATATTTTTAATATATCTGAAACTATTATTATCATTATTATTATGGCTGGATTTCCAGCCCTTTGCAGGTAAAAGAATACAAGTGGCACTGAAGAGATCAAAATAAAGCAAATCTAATTATTGTAGTTCAATATGCCAGGATGTCAAGGATGAGTTCAGTGATGAATTTCCCTCCTGAAATAGTTGCAAGAAGCTAAGGCAAACAAATAGGAATTAGATGCTGTATGGCGTCAAGACAGCTGGTATTTGTTAACCATGTTCATGGGTCGTATTAAAGTAAGTGGGAAGAAGCGATGGGTGGGGAAAGTTCTTTTCTTCTTTCCAGATGGCTTCTGTAGCTTAGCCTGTCAGAATTAAAGCCTGATGATGGAATATGAGTGTACACACTGAGGCCTAAGTTACCAAAGATTTGAGTAGATAGTAAGATGTTCCTTAATAGCCTAGGCTCATTCTTTCTATCCATTATCTAAGGAGACAGTGCACCATTTTGGAAAGGGCACAGAAATTAGCATTAAAATACTTAGGTTCCACTCCTGTCTGGGTGGTCTTGGGCAAATGCTACTTGTACTAACTTCTTTAGGTTAAGCATCTTAATTCATAACAGAAAGGAAAAAATAAAACTAATAGAAATATATTATATGCCAAGATAGATAGGGGTTGTGAAATCTACTACTACTAATCATTCCCTAAATTTTAATAATTGTAACATATAAATATATACATAGTGCATATCAAGGATGAGTCTTTTCTGATCCTCAAATCTGTAACGACAACTTCTGCTTCTAAAAATAATCAAATAGCTGGTTGAAGGGGCAGCCCACTATAGTTAAAAAGATGGAGTAAATATGTGAAATAACTGTTTTCAGATTTCCAACAAAAATATTACAAAGCGATAATACCTAACGTAAGGGAAATAAATGAGATAAGTCCCAGAATAGTCAGCTTTTTGCCTAGAGGCCCTTTCTGGATGTCAGCACAGAGAGGGGGGAGTCCAGTAAGATCATAGCAGTCATGCTGAGCAGACAAAACAGAGATTGGTCATTTACAGGTACTGAAGTGCCTGGAATTGGTGGGATACCAGAGTAAAGGAAATTTTATAGAGAAACAATAGGAGAACTGAGGGTAGGAATTATTGTACCATTGATTGTATAATTTGCTCCAAGTATTTAAACCAATCACGTACTATAGGGAAAAAATATATTTGAACAATTTTAGGCGTCATTGACATATTTCAGAATATCCAGTCTTCTGATCTTTCTGGATTTAGAACATCTAAATATCATACTTCTCACTCCTAAACTGACCTTTCAGAAAATCCCAAACCATTGTTATAAAAAGAAACACAGGGAGAAAAATATACTAACACTCTGACTCCTAAAGATGGCTGTATCAATATGTTAACCAGAATTCAGACATTTCTTATGAAAATGCTCAGTCTCACTCTTCAAGTCTCTTAAAGATATACTTCTGTGAAACAGTACCTAATTTAGGAGAATAATGTTATGAAAACAACTGTTATTACAGATGTCTGTTACTAATCTTCTATATAGTCACAGACCGTTACATAAGTTGCCAAAGCTTCTATGTAAGCGTTAAAAAATGGAATTTTTCAGCTTAACTGACGTTTACATTTTGATTTTTCTGTTTTTGTATTTGTTTAAAAAATATGAACTAGTTCAGGCACACAGAAAAGTAAAAGAACAAAATAAAACAAATTATGTAATGCAGTGATTAAAAACATGGCCTCAGGAGACAAAATGCATGGGTTCAAACCCAGTTCAACCTTTATTTGCTGTGTAATTTTGGAAAGCTTACTTAACTTCCTGCCTCAGTTTTTATCCCATAAAATGGAAAGAATATGGTGTTCTTCTTATAGGTTGTTATAATAGATGTAAAGGACTTAATGGGATTAGTTAGACTTCAATAAATAGAAGTGGTTTTAATAAAACATGTTCCACTTGGTTAAGTCTTTATATTTAGCCATATTTTCTTTAGATCTGTCTCATTTTTAAGAATTAAAATATAATCTGTAGTTCAAACTCCCTTGATTTTTTTCTTTGTTCTCTCCCCATAGGTGGAAATGAGGTTGGCTTTTATCATTCCCATGTCTGTTATAATTTGTATGTATTATGAGACTATAATGAATACATATATTGCTTTATATACTAAACTTAAAATTCCACACGTAGTGCCTAGGTGTAATAAATGAGGATGCTAATTTTTCAACATGGGTGTTTAAATCACCTTTTGAAAAAGAATTGTGCATATGTGTCTTCTATTGAGCAAAAGTTCAGCCTTTTATGACTTGGTGTATCAGATAAAAGATCAGATAAATTAAAAGCTTTATAATATTTCTCAGATGATATGTTATATATTTTATCTGTTAAAACATATCCCACAGTTATAAAGGGATTAAACTCTAAACACAAGGGTATCTTAAATCACATTGTAGTGACTTAAAATGTCAAAGCATTAGTTTGTAAATAACCTTGGACTGATATAGTCGATTTTATCAATCTGAAAGATGGGCCTGTATTTTTTTTTTTGTTTTTTTTTAAGATGGGGTTGGTTTCAAAGGTTTGCATGAGGAACTGATGAGAAATTGGATATTGCTTTCTGGAAAAAAAAACACAATAAAATACTATAATACTCTTAAGTAACAGCTGAGAGAAGAAGAAGGTGAGTGAGAGGAGAATTAGCTTTAGTCAGACTATCCAGAGACATGTCTTAGCAAAATGAACTTCTGTTACTAGTGCTATTCAAGAATGCAGGAGGTAGATATCGTGGAAATAAGAAAAACAGTGCCTGAATGGGGCATCTGTTTGACTTGATGGACTCCTAGGGCTTTCTTGTTCTCATATGAGAATGTGCTTCTGTGTTCATCCAGCAAAGGTAGTGCTGTAGCATTTCATCATAACAAAAACATCGTATTTTCAAATCAAGCTCTCACAGAATCCATTATAAATGGTCTCTTCATGAGACACATATGGTTTTAGGTTTCTGCTTCTTATGTAATTCACCTTGAATTTCATTGACTCTGCTTAGCCACAAACACATAATGTATGGGATCTTACATGCCAGAAAATAGTTGCCTAATGAGGTCTTATCAAAACAGTGAAAAGTTCCAGCCAACAAGGACATTTATTTTCTCAACCCTATCATATTAAATGATTGTTTAAAATTATTTTAAAATTAGTCGTTTTGCCTCCTTCCATCTCTTTTTACTTTTTCTCTCTCACTTTGTTATTTTCTGAAAACTGTTTTTGGACAAAGACCTGTGCTAAGAAATTCAAGTGGTAAACAAAATAAGTCATATGAACCATGTACTCAAGTGTACTTTAAGGATAGAGGCCTCAGACAAGCACAAAAGAAAACCAAAGAAACCCAAAAACTATATACACAGCTTAAAGATGTTAAGAATCTTATTAGAGAATAAACACATGGGTATGAGAACACTGAGAAGAGAAAGAGCATTTGCAGGGATAACTAAAGGATTAAGAAAGAAGTAAAATTAGTTCAGAAAAAAAAATGATGGAAATTCAATGAATAGAGATAGAAAAGGTGTAGGAACATGCATAGTGATGTTAGTCGGGGGGCTAATGAAAGCCATGTTCGCTGTCAGATGTGAGGAAGAGTAGTAAGAGAGCAAAATGAAACTAGATCTTAGGGAAACCTGAACATCCAGTCTCAGTTTCAGAAGGCAATGGGAATATATGAAGAACTTGACTGTCATGATATTAGCTAAGAAAAATTATACTAATTTTAGAAAAATCCTCTGATTTTAAAATGTTTGAAATTTTCTTTGTGTCTTTGACATTTAGAAAATGGCATGGGAAGG
This sequence comes from Mirounga leonina, assembly GCF_011800145.1. Lineage (NCBI taxonomy): Eukaryota > Metazoa > Chordata > Mammalia > Carnivora > Phocidae > Mirounga > Mirounga leonina. Next base: position 45,705,448 of record NW_023270377.1, on the reverse strand, counting down.
GGTGGATATGGAATGTTTCTAAGAGGTCTGAGTCTTCTGTTCATTATTTTGTTATTAATTTCTAGTTTTACTGCATGTGGTCAAATATGCGATTCTGGTATCTCACTTGTTTTACGTTCTCCATTGCTTCATTTAAGACTCCATGTATCTTCAGGCGCCTGGGTGGCTCAGTTGGTTGAGCGACTGCCTTCGGCTCAGGTCATGATCCTAGAGTCCCTGGATCGAGTCCTGCATCAGGCTCCCTGCTTGGCAGGGAGTCTGCTTCTCCCTCTGACCCTCCCCCCTCTCATGTGCTCTCTCTCATTCTCTCTCTCTCAAATAAATAAATAAAATCTTTAAAAAAAAAAAAGACTCCATGTATCTTCAACATAAGTCTCAATTATTCTGCCTTTTGCACTCCTATTCTAATTGCCACTGCCATATCATCCTCTCCTTCAGCCAGTCAGTCAAGCAGTAGTTGGAGATGCAATTCCAAGATGCTCTTTTGATCACATCATCTCTCTACTAACATTTAATGGCTGCCAATTGCTTAGTTGCATACAGGTTTGCAAAAACTCCAAATACCTTCATAATCTGATTCGTGCCTTTCTTTCCAGTCTTGTTTCCCATATCTTTCAGAATATTTTTTTATCTCATGGTAATGAAGAAATAATTTCTTTCAATGGCATGCCTTTATGTCTTTGAATTTGCTGTTGTCTCTGCCCAAAATTGTTTTATCTTCTTTGTCTTTATATCTTCTATTCTTCCTTGAAAATGCACTGTAAGTATCCAGGAAGGATTTTTTTTCTGACTTCTGTCAGCACAATTACTTAACTCTCCTCTCTAATTTTTTTCACATAATTCTCTCATCATTTTGCTTTTTATTGATTGAGGGAATGAATAAATTATCTATTCTACAGAATAGTAGTGGATATATAATAAACTTAAATACCGGTCCAGTGGGTGACTGGACAAATATATCCATGGCATTTTAAGTTTGTTTTTTGTGTGTGTGTGCAACCCCCAGGTAAGAAGCTTCTATGTTTATAATAACTAGTATATGTCTATTTATGCTTTTATCTTGAATCCTCATTTAATTATAGATCACTTCTGAAATTTGGCACAGTGGAAATGATCATGGAAATAGGTTAATTTTTACTGCTACCATTAATTTAAAGGTAGACAACTACAGTGCTCTGTCCTATAACTATATATATTCAGCCTGATAAATATAAGAGAAATAGCAATTATTACTATAGGCAGAAATATAAAAGGTGGCAATAGTTGAACCTGAAGAGTCAATTCTAGAGAGAATCTAAAAACAGATTCATTTCTGCCAAATCAAAACCATGATGACTGTGGGTCAGAAGAGGGCAGCAAAGTGCAGCCCCGTCAGAAATCTGGACTTGACAAAATGGCCTGAGAAGAGATGAAAAGTATACCTGAAAGAGCCATCGAGGGTGGGTGCAGCATTCAGCAGTGGAGAAATGTACACCCAAGAAACTAATCTGCTGTCTTTGTAGCAGGGACAGTAGACAATAAAACTGATAAAATAAGAAGTATGAAAACAATATTGTTTTTACCCTCCTTATCACATTTTAATCTTTGAAACAATTCTCCCCAGTATAAATAACTAGACACCACCTGAGGGAAGGAACACCCAAAGAGAGAACTCCCAGGCAACAGTAGAGCCATGACTTCTATCAGAAAACCCAGCCAAGATGAACATGAGCAAGTCAGACTGACAAGAGGCAGAGCCAGTAAGATTTCAACCAGGACAGCAAAGGCCAAGAGCAGAGTCTAAGAATCAGAAGCAAAATGAAAGCAGCAGAAGACCAGAATTAGGAGACAGAATCAGCCTCCACAAAAGATGCACAGTAGCTTTAAAAGGGTATTGGGAATGGATTCTGAAGTCCTGGATAGTATTCCTCCTGATTAAAGATGCTTTGTTATGCCCAGAATCAGTGTGAGACTTTACATGACTACCAGATTTGTCTTGTTGGAACTCAAATCTTTTGACATCTCTTTATTGCCAAGGGGTGGAGCATGGCATTTAAAGTTGAGTCTGATGTATTTATAACCTAGCCATTTTAGTCCCACTGCCTTTTTCCTATTTGATGAACCTATGGCAGTTTTACGTGAGCTTGAACTCATGTAAAGGGTGAGGGTAGTATACCTCAAGGGTAGGGACAGGATAGTATAATAGGCTCTCGAGCAATTTTTATTAAATGAATGTAGTATTAGTACTTACCCCAACATAGATGAAATATTTTTTAGTACTCTAATAGTACTCTATTATTTTGCACTTGAATGGTAGTAACTGAGGTGATCATTACAGCCAAAATTAACACAATTCTTTTGCTGTTGCAATTGCAGAAGGATTCTCTGAACTGGGGCCTTATCCTTAGAGGAAGTAGGTGCCGAAAAACCTCGTCTACCCCGCAAGTCTGTCAGAAAACTGCCAACACAGAGAATCTCAAAAATTTCTGCCACATAGTCACATTTGCACAAGGGCACAATCAGAAGGCCACTCTAAAAAAATACACATTATGTGCTCATAATTTTCCCTACCCATCCCCAATGTCTCTCCCTTTCTCTTATTTTGAAGCCTGATAGGCAGAAGAGAAAATTTGTCCAACCAAATGAAATTCTCATTGTTTCCTTTTTCCTCATAAACACACTTTTCCCTTGGCCTTACCCAACTTACCTTCTTGATTATTTGAGTCACATTCCACGCTTTCTAATTATTATTATATTTGTTTACATTTTTCTATCTTAAATTTAATCAATGTGTATTATGCCCAGTAAAACAGCATTTCTAAATCTTATTGGGATAAAGATCAAAAATCAACATTGGTTGATTAGGAGAATTAATTACTGAAAATAAGCTCTACCTGACCCTTTGTTCACTGATAGAACAGGCATAATTATTTACCAATATCTAGGTTGAAAGATTTGTCTGCGAAATATTATTTTAACTACCCCAGTAGCAAAAACAAATCTTCTAAGGTCGCATTCTAAAAGCGTATCACAGTATAGTATAGGATCACCAGTTTCTCTAGGGAAATTTTGTTTCTTTTTGGCTGTTGTAACATGAAGTTCTGAGATTTCTAAAAAGTAATATTGTAGTATATAACAAAATTTGTTTCTAGTATTTTTATTTTAACCAGGTCTGCAGTGCTTTTAGTAATTATCTGGATAATGGCCATGCAATTAAGATTTTCAAATGACAAAACCAAAATCTGTATGTTGTTTCCAAAAAGGAATTTCAGTTTTAATAACAATACATTTATAAATGTATGTGTAAGCATGAAATGTTCAATCATAATAGCCCTACAATTTAGTTGGTGAACTAAAGATACACATACTCTAAAAATAATTCTTACAATTTCCACTTTCAATCTAAACATTAGAAAAAATATTTCCAACTGGAATGAAAATCTTTTATGCTTGATGCCTAGGCTTTCTAATAGAGCATTACACAGTAAATTCATATTTTCTGTTAATTTCAGAACTGTATTTTTAACATTGCAAAATAATTTTCAATGAAAGTTAAATATTGATCTGAAGAAAAATGATATTCTTCTGAAGTTTCTTTTCATTCACAACTCTCATAGTAAATTTTAATTTTTTCTGTTACTTGGAAAGAAATGGGTAAATATTACAGATGTCATGTTGTATTAGAAACAGATACCCATTCACAACAATGTGTATTATTTTTAGAGTTTTGATTGGCAAGACTTCTTTGTATTTTTTTAAAAAGCAAAATTCATTTCGACTATGCATCCAATCAACAACACCTCCATTTAGAGAAAACACAAACGAGTGACCATGGAAGAGTGCTTTTCTGTCTATACTAACCCTGCATGGCAAAAGTTCAAAAGCAGCAGGACTCTCCCATCTGTTTGCAAGCTGCCCTGGACCATTGGATTAACAGGCATTCCATTTTCCTTTGGTAAAGAGCACATTTCTCTAAGAACTGAAGGGAAATTTCGGTGGTACTCAGGAGGAGAAATAGGTACACAGTAGTAAACCTAATAATCCATTATTTGGCAATAATAAGAACTCTACTTTGAAAACAAAATACAACCCCTGATAACTAATGTAATGTTATTTAGTGAAGAATGCAGGAAAAGCAAGTAAAAATGAATAATTTGGAATCATTTGAAAGCACAGTATTCATGGCAAAAAATGCATTACAAAGTATATAGAGGATTCAATTATTGACAGGTTTTTGGAGCGATGTATGCAGGTGTGTGTGCATGCACACGCACACACACACATACACACATTTCCTTTCACAGTGGAAATATTGCCCCTGTATTTAGTACCCAGTTTTATCCCATTGTTTTTGAAGACCAGGATGTGATTCATCCTAAAAATAGCTTTCTCCCTTATAAAGTGTCTGAATAAAAATAGTTTGTTGTTGTAGTATTCAGGAAAGTCTAAAGACCTTGTGTGTGTGTGTGTGTGTGTGTGTTTTAAACTTAGCAGCCTCATAACATTGCTAAAGAATCACCAGGGAGGAGAGTACTATATGTAGAAGAATTATTTAATAGCTTGAGATATTAAGGACTTGAAAATATACTGGTTTTTAACTATAATGATATCTGATTTAAATATTAGTATTTTCTATTAATAATTGAACATAGTTGCCTCATTTTATGTAATACCTTTTAATAATAACCTGGTCAGATTTTAAATAAACTTTAAAATTTTCATATTGTTTTCTCTTTTCATGTCTGTTACATTTTGTATGCTTTAGGTGAACCAATATCCCACTGGGGAATGTTTCCACATTTAACGTTTCCCATTATTATTATGTTGTACAATTTTGTAATGATTATTTACTTCCAACAATTTTCAAATATAAAAGAAAAAAGACTTTATGAGAAAGGGCGAAGAAATAAAATGAGAAATTGCTCATGTTTGTGAGTACTTGTTTTTGGGTTGTTTTACATTTTTGTTTTGTTTTAAATGAAATTGTACTTAATTTTACATTACTGCAGCAGAGGGTTTTTTTGAGCTTTCTTTTCTGAATTCAGTAATACTGTTAACCAAAAGTCTGAATGATGTTAGATACAATATCCATGTAGTAGGTGTTTTTAAAAATCTTCTCAGCTCACTCCAGTAATCAGAATTTATCTGAAAAAGACTCTACTCAGTAAAGCAAGTAAGAACTTCAATGTCATTAAGATCTGAGGGTATAGACAATGAAGCATGTCTTATTTTCAATATTTAAAAGAGTATATCATTGTAGTAGTTTTTTGTGCTGAAGTCCAAAGTGACCATTCTTTTAGTCTACTTCAGAATTCATTCAAGTGATTTAAGATGAATACATATTAGTATTAATGCAATGAGTTGTATTTGTGAGTAACAATACAGTTCCAGAGCAAACAGAATATTAATTGAAACAGTAAACACTTTGAGATTAAACTTCTTAAATGATTTTTACAATCACACCGGTTCCTACTTCTCCATGTTTTTTTTTTCTCTTTCACAGAGAAGTTTTCTTTCATTAATTCCTTACTAGAGTAATTCAATGTTCAAAAACAGGAAGCAATTATTAGGAGTGGGCCAGACTCTGTTATATATTAAAAGAACTGAGTTTTTCTTGTCATTCTATCTTTGTAAATGGTGATGAATATTCATCAAGCTAGGGAAAGATTTGCCAGCTGTGAATCTTTGCAAAGTACCCCAGTGCTCTAAACCAAAAAGAAAACAAAAATTATAAAGCCTCTATTTCTGTGTATCATAAAAGATGAGGAAAATAAGCTAGCAAAAGGACTCTCAGGAGGAAATATATTCTGTCTTACACAGTTTAGAGGAATATATGCACTTTTTTTTTAAGTAAAACTGATTTTCAGATTTTTTTCCAATGTTATCTTTAAAAGACAAAAAGGAAAAGATATCTCCTAATTATACTAGTCCATTTCCCTTCTGCTGTCCTATCAGGGATCTAGATTGTTTTTTTAAAGAAAGTGTGAGACTTTTTAAAGTAGCCAACACTTTATATTATATTTAGTCAATATGAATGGGGATGGGGCACTTCTGCTTTAAAAGAACCATATCTTCCTTATAAAAATCTTTGTTAAATTCTTGGATAGTAAAATATTTGAGGTAATTCTGTGTTTTCTTGTGTTGTAATGGTGACCACACTTAAACTGAAAAGAAATATGCTCTGTTGTGTTAGAAAAATGTCACCTGTATTTACTGAATCATAGTGTATTTTCAGTTTTTATATTTCTTTAAATAAGAATGCTTTTACATTTTAATGTAAAAAAACAATGTAAAAATGTAAAATTGCTAGTTTTACTTTCACTTTTCTCCATACTTCAGAGTGAGAGTTAATAATTACTTAAAATTGATGTTAATTTGTATTAAATGAGCATGTTATTCACTTTAAGTCATAATTAGGAATAGTAAAAATATTATTTTGTTCACAAAATATTTATTTTTTATTAAAAGACTTCCTCTTGGTTGGGGAGCAAAAAGAAGAGTTTCCCACAAGTCAAAATTAGTTTACTGATTGCTTGGAACCATTTGGTTATGAGAAGAGGAATAGGTTCAAAGTGAAAGAAATAACCCATTTAAATCACCACCCTGGACCATTGTCTTTAGCAATGTGCACTTAAATACTTACATAAAGTAGGCAGTGTCTGTCTTCCTAAACCATTGCTGTCCAACTAATTATTTGTGATAAACTGCTCCATCTTTATTGGAATATAATTGGCATATAACATTGCCTAAGTTTAAGATGTACATGAGTTGATTCAATGCATTTGTATATTGCAGTATGATTCCCACTGTAGCATTAACTAACACTCACTTTACATAATTATCATTTATTTTTTGTGGTGGGAACAATTAAGATCTAGTCTCTTACCAACTTTGAAGTTTATAATACAGTATTGTTATCTATAATCACTGTGCTGTACCTTAGATCTCCAGGACTTATTTTATCTAGTGGTTGCATGTTTGTATCCTCGAACATCTCCTCAATTCCCCATCCCAGAGCTCCTGGTAAATACCATTTTATTCTCTGTTTTAATGAGTTTGGCTTTGATAAATTGCTCAATCCTAATGAGGATCTCTGACTCCCAGTACTTTTGTGGGAATTTTAAGTGCCAATATCCTCCCTTCAAGAAAATGAAAAATAGATACATTTCAGAAAAGAGTGGAAAACTCCTGCTTGTAAAATTGTGCTGGGTGTTCTAAAATGATACCATTAAATGATTCTTTGGCTATAAAAGCATTGTAGTACAATTAGTTCAAAAGGTTTTAAGTCATACTTACAAATTGTTTACTTCTATAGGATAGTTGGAAGATACTACTGATAAATTGTTTTAGTTCCCTATAATATATTTGTATCTATGCATAAACATGTGGAGGAAATATTTTTAATGTAGGATAAGTATGTAGAAAATGTAGTATTTTGTAATGTAGGTTTCATATTTAACTGAATTTCCAAATCTAAATCACTCTTTTTGGAATAATCCCCCTGTTTGTTTGGCTGCCTTAGAGATCCCTTCTAAATGTGACTTCCCCAGGGAGACCTCACTGATCCTTCCGCCTTTTCTCCTAGGCTAGGTGAGATATGACTTATGTTTCTCCTTTTATAACACACTACACAATTTTAGTTATGCTTTTGAGTTACATTCTACCTCTCCACAAACATACTGCCAGCTTCATGATGGTACACATATATAATTTATATTCATCTTATCCATACTGTATCCTCAGCACCTAGCAAGTTGACTGTCATGAAGTACTCAATAAATGTTTGTTGAGTCAATAAATAAGTTAATTAATTAAGTTTTTAACCTGACCATTGGAATAATCCAACCTGTCATATTAATTTTCAGTTTCACGTTTATACACCTGTTACTTGACTGGCACATCGTTGTAAGTTGCCTCCAATAGCTGGTGAAACTGAAAATAATAGGTAGATAATTGTGGCAATGTCAGCAAACTAGAATAACATCACAAACCTAAAACAAATAAATATATTGTATCATCACCACCAATCATTAGTATTTTCATTATTTAATTCATTTGTTCAAGCAGTATTTATTGAGCATCTATCTCTAGGCACTGGGGAGATAGCAGTCAGCAAGACAGAAAAAAATCCCTGAGCTTATGGAGCCTACATTTTAATGGAAGCAAACAAACCATTAAAATGTAAGCAAAGAAGTGAAAAGATGAAAATAATTGAAGAAAATAAACCAAACAGACTACTAATAGGATGAAAAGTAACTAAATAGAGAAGAGAGATGAGAAGATATATTATAGAGAGTGGGAAGACTGTTCTGAGAAAGTGACATTTGTCCTAATTCATGAGAAGCCAGTCAATAAATTGGTTTTATCAGAAAAAGCCTACCTTTTCTCCTAAGATCTTTAATAAAATGACTAACTGCATGAAACACACCTGAAGGACATACTTTAATTATTCATTCATTTAGTCCACAAATTTTGGTTTTTCAAATAGAACCTTGAGAGTAATACATTATAGATTTAAAAGTATAAATTAACTTACAAATTAAATTAGGCAAATAATTTCATTTTTTTCGGGATCTTAGCAGAGAATATGAGAGATCTTCTTGGCATTTCTTTCAAAATTTGATAATGACACAATGTAAGATTGATCTATTAAACCATAGTAGATTTTAGGAGATAGAGATTCAAACTCCCTCTCACATAAAGCATAGATACTATTATTAGGCTTCTTGACTGATTTAGTTTTAGTATTTCCTTGTCAACCATATTATTAACCATAGGAAAATCTTTTTCCTTAAATACACACAGTTGGGAATAAGGATGCTATTGTGGGATTTGCTTTGTGTGGTGGTCATGTGCAAAGGATAGGTGAAAGGATAATTTGATTCAGTTTAGTAATTGATGAAAGTGAGAACTTCAATATGGAGTATATAGAATTAATGGCATCAAAGGAACTTCTCAGAATGTCTAACTCACAGAACTGAATGGGGTAATGTGTACAGTATTGCTTTATCTGATATTTGGATCTTATGTGTAATTTTCAATAAAAATCCAATGTTAGCATGTTCCAATTCTGTCAGTCTATATTTAGCAGAAACAGTTTTTATAAGAATTGTATCACTTTTTAATGTTCTTATTTATACCTAAGTAAAATTGTGGTTCAAAATTTTTATATCATTATTGCAACACAAGGAAGAAGCATCAGTTGATGAAAAGGTATAGAGTTAAGCATAAAACCACATCTCTTTACCTTCAGAATTAGAAAAAAGATTCTGGAATGATTTTTTATGGTTATTTATTTCATTGATATCTGTATTTTTAGGAACTAAATTCTTCAGACTGTATCAGGGAACAAAAGAGCATCTTCCTCTTTTCTTCTTCCATTTTGTCTGAAAATTTAGTTACATTCACCCCTTGAATGTTTACAATTAGACATTCTCACAGTCTTTCTTGGCATTTCAATGCTAGATATGAAAATATCAACAGGAGTTATCTATGTTCTTAATTTAATTGCTCTTTGTTTTGATATTTGTGAAATCTCTTTTCTGCCATGTATTTAAAAATTCATAAAATATAAACAGTAGAACGTATGTTAGTTGTTTCTATTACGTTATGTATTTCGTTTTGTTTTGTTGGTAGGGACTGGATTGCAGTCAGAAACATGGCTTCTTATCCTGTTTTTATTTTGTTTTTTTTAAATGGTAAACATTTTTTTCTACTCCAGACCTCTGCAGGGGCATTAAGTGTCCTTTGTTAACTTGTACAAAGTCAGTACAGTGTATCAACTATTAGCACATGCTTCAGGGGCAGGGGACCTCCATTCAAATCCTGGATCTCTTTATCTCTGAAAACTTCTAGAAGCTACTTAACTACCCTACACCTTCTTTCACTCATTGATGAAATGAATATCATAATGTACTCACTTCATAATGCCATTGTGAGGACCGACTACATTAATGTATGTAAAGTGCTTAGAATAGTCCTGGTATATAGGAGCAGTACACAGAATGTTAGCTGCTATTATTATTCCCACTTCCCTCCATCTGTAGGAAGGGAGGTTTGTAGACCATGTATCCTACTTCTGTTGTTGAGCCCCTGGGTAATGTAAGAACAAGTGAGGGAATGAAATTGTAAAATCAGAGAAATTGTGAAGATAATGTTGTAGGGTGCTTAGAAGAGCACCTGATAGTTACACTCAATAAATGTATTCACTTAATTTTATCTTTCCTTTAGTTCATAGGATTTATAGATTACTTTTTTTAATTGAGGTACACTTGATATTATAGTTGTTTCAGGTGTATAACATAATGATTCAGTATTTGTATATATTGCAAAATGATCACCACAATAAGTCTAGCTAATATCTGTCATCATACATAGTTAAAAATTTTTATAACTATAACAATATATAGATTAATTTTGATTCATTTACTTTTTAATTTAAAAAGCACAGTGCTGAATGGCAAATGAGTGGCCAGGAAATTTGATCTTTTGTCACTTTTTCAGAAAGGTCCCTCAGCTTTTATTGATCCAGGATTTTTTAATATATTAAATGTTTCTAGCCAGTCATATCTGGGATGAATGCTAGTTCTGTTGTTTCCTAATTATGTGATCTTGGGCAAGTTACAAAAGCTCTGTGAATCTCACTTTCTTCATCTGCAAAATGGAGCCGTAATGACTGTGTGAAAATTTATTGTGAAGGTTAACGTAACAGATTTTGGAAAACTTAGCATCCTGTAAAGCAGATAGGGTAGCATTAAATAAATGGCATTAGCTGTTTTCTAATCTTTCCTAAATCTGAATTATAATTTACTGTTTGGTTGACTTCAGCTATTGTTCTTGCTTTTACATGGCCATTCCTCTTATCTATCAAGTCAAATGAGGTAACATGCACATGAAAACACTGGTGACACAAAATGCACTATAAACATGTTATAATTTTAAAATTTGCATTAATAACTTCTCTACTATGGCCATTATCATGTTTGACCTTAGACCATCTGTTTTCCTTTAAATGTTCTCTCACTATTCCTTCTCTTGAATGACTTCAACCATCATCTTTCCAGGCCCTTGGGCACAATTTTCAGTCTTCCCCATCTCCTCCTCCTCTCACTCTTCATAATCAAAATCTTGCAAAATATTCTTCTGTATTCCTCTGAGAAAAAAATTTAATTTGTCCTCTTTTATCTACCCTAGTAGGATAATCCCTAGGGAAAGTTTTAGTCATATCATGTCATTTTCTTTCAAATCAGTGCTCCTTTGTTTTTGATAAAAATCCTCCACCTAACCTGCAGATTCTTGTATTCTTCTTGAACTTCCAAGTTCATTGCTGAGGACCTCAAGGTCCTCAGATTCTTTCTGATCTATATGACTTCTCTCTCTCTACTTCAGCACAAACTCACCTTTTTTCTTCAATTTCTGTTAATAAATTGAATAATTTTAAGAATCATTGAGATTATTGACCATTTTGAACAGTAACAAATGATATAAATATGATTTTAATTTGTATTATTGAACTAATAATATTGTTTGGAAAATTGAGCAATATAAAGATCAACAATTTTTATTTGTTCAAATCTAGTAAATTCTTTAAAAAGTCTTAATCTATATGAGACATAATCACGATACCATCATTTAAATGTCTTAGAAATTGTCATCTACTATAAATATACATAGATGTATTTATAAAGATGTAATAATCATAGTTTTTAAGCAAAAAAAATATTTTAATACACATAAAAAGTCACATATACAAAAGGAGAGATTTTTCTGGCTACATATGTGTTTGTTTAGCTCACTGGGCAAACAGTGGCTGGGAAAGTACAATTCAGTCTGTGAGTCCTTTAAAATTGGCAGTGATTCCAGTTTGATGAAACAAGAAGGGGGAATGGGGGAAAGGAAAGTTCTCAAAAAAGTTAATCCAGTGGCATTTGTCATCTTTGCTAACCTTAATTTTCACTATAACAGATGCATAAACTTATGACATTCTGAGTTGGATTGAATTCAGCTATTTTAGAAGAAAGAAATTATGATTATTGTCCTCAAGCCAAGATAACAACACACCGATTATGACTAGCCAAGAAGCCTGGAATTCACAAACCGCCTTATATTTATTTATTTCTTCATGTTGGCTGTTTATCAGGAAGTGACTTCAGTAAAGAGCTGTAATTCATTTATTAAGTAAACTCTCAAAACTCGGAAAAGGATGGTACATATGCTGTATTCAAAAATTACTCTTTCAAAATCTATATATGGAGACATTCATTGCATTTAATTTGATTTACATTTTTTTAATCATTTGGAGAAATAAGGTCATGGTGAAATGGGTGTATTTGCTTTTTAATCTCTTTGCTTTTGTTTCCGAAACATCTTATTGATCTAGTACAATACTTAAGAACAAAGGAGATATATATGTGTGTGTGTGTTTATATATGTATTTTTTTTATCTTATTTATTTTAGAGAATGAGTGAGAGCAGGGGGAAAGGCAGAAGGAGAGGGAGAAGTAGACTCCCTGCTGAGCCAGGAGCTCAATCCCAGGACCCTGAGATCATGACACTTAACCGGCTGAACCACCCAGGTACCCCTATATATGTATTTTTAAAAATAACTTTTCTTCAATAGTAAATCAAATGGTAATATAGAATACAAACCACAGTGTCAGGCATCCTTAAGAACAGAATTCAATGTAAAGTTTATATGAATAAACCAAAGGCAAGTCTTGACTGAGATGATTTTGAGAATTGTAGATCTAAAATTACCTTCCCCCAAAATTATTTGTAGCAAAAACTAAAACATCTAAACAATAGGGAAAATTTCTGTTTCCTTTATCCCTTTATCTGCATTCCAAATACTAAGCAAAATAGCAACTTTTTTTGAGAGGTAATTAAGTCTTTAACATATCCTGTTTTATTTTAGAATTCTTTCAACTTTTTTTTTTTTTTTTAATTTGGGGCCTCAAAAGTACTCTTAATTATTGCTTTGGAATTATTTCATTTCTAATCTCATTTTCTCTCTCTTTCTCTCCCTCCTGTTTTTTGGGCTTTTAAATTTTTGGGTAATTATAGGTCCGTTGGAGGATCTGACGAATGTTATTGACTCTTTCTCCATTAAAATATACTTGCAACGACATGGATGGAACTGGAGGGTAATATGTTGAGCAAAATAAGTCAAACAGAGAAAGACATGTATCATATGACCTCACTGATATGAGGAATTCTTAACTGCAGGAAACAAACTGAGGGTTGCTGGAGTGGGGGGTGGGGTGGGAGGGATGGGGTGACTGGGTGATAGATACTGGGGAGGATATGTGCTCTGGTAAGCGCTGTGAATTGTGCAAGACTGTTGAATCTCAGATCCGTACCTCTGAAACAAATAATGCAATATATGTTAAGAAAAAAAAAAAAGAAGAAGAAGAAGGTAGCAGGAGGGGAAGAATGAAGCGGGGGAAATCGGAGGGGTAGATGAACCATGAGAGACGATGGACTCTGAAAAACAAACTGAGGGTTCTGGGGGTGGGGTGGGAGGATGGGTTAGCCTGGTGATGGGTATTGAGGAGGGTACATTCTGCATGGAGCACTGGGTGTTATGCACAAACTGAATCATGGAACACTACATCTAAAACTAATGATGTAATGTATGGGGATTAACATAAGAATAAAAAAATTTAAAAAATATATATATACTGCAAATCATTTTATGTACTAAAGCTCATTCATGATGGCACATTAAGAACACTTGTTTTGCTATCTCACTCTTCTTTCAAATCTGTGTACCTAAATGCATATTAGTAGACAAAATAATATCAATTTTATGGTTAAAGGGCATGATGATCGTGTTCATTGGAACTGAATTGAAATCTATGCTTTTGTTGAAGGTCTTCTGTAGTTCAGTTCTGGGCTGTGTTTTACATGTATATTCATACTGTCATGAAACACTTATAATTTGGGGGTAAAGACTAAGATAAAGAAAGTCCTTTTCCTTTTCCACATTTCTAATACAGTTTATTGAATTTGTGACATTGGCACTTTCTTCAAGTTAGACAATCTGGTGATGTACTGCCTGAATAATATTTTCCCAATCTCTCCCATATACCCTTTAAAACTTTCACAACCACTTATTTATTAGCTATTTTAGCTACTAAATTCTCTAACTTGTTTTTTTTCATTATACATAGCATACTGATTTCTCTTTTCATCTACAATTTATTATAGGAATTTTTCATGATGTGTTTTTCGTAACACAATGCTTTACAAACCTCTTGGACATTAGAGACCTAATAATGGAAAACTATCAGTGCTGTGAGGCAGGTGTGCTGTCTGTGCTTATTCACTGCTGACTACATCTCTTGCACACTACAGGAATTGAATAAATATTTGTTGAATGAATGAGTGAATTTAAAAAACCATAATTACAAATTAGGCAGAATATTACAATTGCCATTGAATAGAAGTTGATTACACTAGTTCCTAGTAAACTTCAGTGTCCCTGAATATACCCTTTACCCTTGCAAGGAAGTCAAACAGATGATTGAAATGCCCACAATATCTTGCACAAAATTTCATCACTAAAGCCATAGATTTTATTCTCTCAGAGAGGCCCATGCATTCTTCCTTGGGGGATATTTATTCTTTATAACACAATTATAACATACTTATAATCTTCAAGCTGAATCATATTTATTTTTTATTTTTTATTCATTTTAGAGATAGAATTTCATGATTTGGGGCATCTGGGAGGCTCAGTTCATTAAGTGTCCAACTCTTGATTTCAGCTCAGGTCATGATCTCAGGGTTGTGAAATCAAGCCCCCGTCAGGTTCTGTGCTGGGCATGGAGCCTGCTTACGATTTTCTCTCTCCATCTCTCTTTGCCCCTCCCCCTGCTCACACTCTCTGGCTCAAAAAAAAAAAAGTGTTTAAATAAATTATTTATTTTAAATAGTTAAAATTACATTAGGTTTTAGCAAAATTTTGAACTAGTGTAAATCATTACTACACTGACTGCTATATAACATTAAGCTAAAAGGAGATATGAAATAAATTTAAAAGGATATTTGAATGAAATTTTGGCATGTAAATATGCATGTATAAATTTAACTTATTGTAAATTTATTATATTAGGGATGGAGGCTCAGATGAATAAAACAGTGTAGTGAAGAAGACAATACCAAAATCAGTTACTACAATAGTTGTAACCACTGATATAATCACTATGTGAACTTGAGTCCTTTGGGAGAAGAAAACAGAACAACTACTTGCCTGAGGGATTGAGGAAAAGCCACGGATGAGATACATTTGAACTGGCACTGAATGATGAGTGGAAGTTTGCCGAGAGGAGGAGGTGGGGTAGGGTATTCAGGGCATAATGTTCTGAAAGCATGCTGTGTGTTCAGAGAATGAGGAGAAGGTCAACATGCTTGGCTCCAAACCGTGGAGAAGGGAGGAAAAGATGGGTAGAGAAATAAGTTGCATCTGGGTTACAAGAAACCTAATGTTCTGTGTGAAAGATTTTGAGCTTTATACCACAGGTAATGGTAAGGCAAGGTCTCAGGAGGAAAAATGAAATGGTTTAATTTGTTCCGGATAAAGAATATTAACTGTTGGGAGCAGCATGTAGATAATTGCCCAGAGCAAGGAGAGATCCACAGAAGGAAGCCAGATAGGAGAAAGAAAGAATGCTCCAACTGAAAGATTTTAAGAAACTGAACTAAGGCAATGGAAGAGGAAAACAGAATGATATCCCCGAGTCATTGGTGAAAACAAATTAACAGGTACTGGAGATTGATTGAACATAGATAGCCAGTAAAAGGGAGTGTGTTCAAGGACTCTTAAAATTTGAGCTTAAGCAAAGGCAGAATGTGACAATGGCCATTAAATAATGGGAAAGATGAGGATTAACAAGATAAGTCAGTAGTTCTACTTTAGACATATTGATATAAGATGATTGTGGGATATTAGCTTGATATTTCCAAAGCCAATTTCCCTCCCCCCTTTCCTTCCCTTCTTTCTTTTTCAACTTCCCCCCTTCTCTTTCTGTTTCTTCAATATAAACATGGTATAGTTTAAACCATAACATTGATTGGGATCACCCCGAGAGAGTGAGTATGATTGGAGAGGTAATCAAGGGCACCCAATAAATTACTTGGATTTGAGAGATGGTTAGAAGAAGACAGTCAGTAAAGGTGATAGAGAAAAAAATGATCATAAAAGTAGGTAGGGAAACAAAAAAAAGTCAGTGTCTTAGAAGATAAAGAGGAGAATGTAGCAAATTCTGCAGAGGCTGAGGAGTAACAGGATATTGGTGTCTTTGATAGGAGCCATTAAGTGTGAAAGATTTTAATTATTCGTTTATTCAATAAGCATTTTTCAAAGGTCTTTTATGTGTTTGGGCTTGGTACAAAAACATCAACAATATATATCACAATGTACATTGCAGGGAAATAAGGAGATTTTTACCCTGTCAATAATTTTGCCAAAAAAGTATTGCATTTAGAGTAGACCATCATGGTTACACTTAGGCTTTACATTGCAATCTTCTCCCTGATAGTAATCCTATCAAAGAGGCATTTCATTATATGGCATCTATCACCAACCAGTGGGTAACCTCTTTTTCATGAATCAAAGACATGAACCAAATGGGGATTTCTATCAAAATGGTTACTAAATATTGTTTACCTGAAATGACAATTCAATAGAAAATTCACCACACATCCATTATTAACAGCCACACATCATTATCTAAAATTATTGGATAAAATGGAAATTGTATAAGTGAATTTTTTTATTTCTCAATTAGAAACACAAACATTCCCTGCATTTTTAACTATTAATCTTATTTTTTGAGAGAGAGAGAGAGCGCACGCATGCACACACATGAGCAATGAGCAGGAGGGGAGAGGCAGAGGGAGATGGAGAGGGAGAGAGAATGTTAAGCAGGCTCCACGCCCAATGCAGAGCCTAGCCTGGGGCTTGAGCTCACAACCCTGAGATTATGCCCTGACCCGAAATTGACAGTCAGAGGCTTAACCAACTGAACCACCCAGGCGCCCCTAACTATTAATCTTTAAAAATGAATGACACATCCAATTGTAAACAGTATAAAACTCTGGACCCAGATATAATCCTTCACTTTTCCACTTACAGACAAATGGCTCTTAGACAAATGCATTAATTGCTTTTCAGTTCCATAGTACACAAACCGGGAATTACAATACCTGCCTTGCAGAGTTATGAATTAAGAGGAAATGAACAAATATGAAATAAATAATTAAAAAAGAGTTTGGCAAATGGAATTTTGATAAATAGCAATTATTAATTTAATAAGGTATCTAGCAAAATATGTAATACATAGTAGCTGTTTAAAAACCTAATCCTAAAACTATGTTAATCAAAATGTCTTCCATTTCTTAATATCCTACTAGACATTATAAATATCTTAACTAATTTAATTCATACAAAAGTAGTCCTGAAAGTTGTCATTTTTGCCTTCTTGCTGAGGAGCAAAAGAAACAAAGACATAGCAATTTAAGCAACTTGGCTAAGGTAGAAAATGACAGAACTTGCATTGGCACATTGGCCTTTATAACTCAGAATCCTGTGAAATTAAACATTATATGACCCAGCCTGATTCTCCTTTAAAACTTATCCTCACTATTTCCTCCATCTTCTGATTTTATTATTTTTCTTTGTTTTTCAATTCCCCAAAATTGTTACTAGGCATTCAGAAAAGCAGTTGATTTTCTGAAACTCCTTAAGTATGTGCTTGCTCCCACGATCAGTCACTTGGGAGCCTCAGCTTACAATTTGACATAGGGCTACTAGTAATATAAAATCCTTCTAGGGGTATCAATAATTTTTATTAGATATATTAAAATTGTATACCTCTATCAGTTGAAAATATTTTCACCAAGACCAAAATTTTCTCCCTTCCTGATAGACACACTGAGTTCTCTGTTTAATGTAAGGCAATGACTCTAAAAAGCTGATGTCATGAACAAGAAAATGGGAAATATGAAATTACAATTAAAGCAGCAGTTAGTAATGTAAGTTTCAGTGCTATGTCTTTTTTTTTTACTTTTGTCATGATAGAGAACAATATCAAATTAATCAAGTGATTGGCTATTATCATTTACTACTTAAGTGTTCTTTCTTTCTTGTAGTTGAAAAGATTAGAGATGATAATGCTTCTACTAACACTTTCTCAGTTGCTTCTTCTCTGAACTAGAATAAATCTTGGATTGTCTTAGAGATCTTGGGTACTTATGAAAGCTTTTGTTTATTTTGATAAAAAAAGAAACTAAGATATCTTTTTCTTTTATGGGTTAGCATCTGTATTTCTTTTTTTTTTTTTCATTTTTTATTGTTATGTTAATCACCATACATTACATCATTAGTTTTTGATGCAGTGTTCCATGATTCATTGTTTGTGCATAACACCCAGTGCTCCATGCAGAACGTGCCTTCCCCAATACCCATCACCAGGCTAACCCATCCTCCCACCCCGCTCCCCTCTAGAACCCTCAGTTTGTTTTACAGAGTCCATCATCTCTCATGGTTCATCTCCCCTCCGATTTCCCCCGCGTCATTCTTCACCTCCTGCTATCTTCTTCTTTTTTTTTTTATTAACATATATTGCATTATTTGTTTCAGAGGTACAGATCTGTGATTCAACAGTCTTGCACAATTCACAGCGCTCACAATAGCACATACCCTCCCCAGTGTCTATCACATAGCCACCCCATTCCTCCCACCCCCCACCACTCCAGCAGTCCTAAGTTTGTTTCCTGAGATTAAGAATTCCTCATATCAGTGAGGTCATATGATACAGGTCTTTCTCTGATTGACTTATTTCACTCAGCCTAACACCCTACAGTTCCATCCACATCGTTGCAAATGGCAAGATTTCATTCCTTTTGATGGCTGCATAATATTCCATTGTATATATATACCACCTCTTCTTTATCCATTCATCTGTCGATGGACATCTTGGCTCTTTCCACAGTTTGGCTATTGTGGACATTGCTGCTATAAACATCAGGGTGCACATACCCCTTCGGATCCCTACATTTGTATCTTTGGGGTAAATACCCAGTAGTGCAATTGCTGGATCGTATGGTAGCTCTATTTTCAACTTGTTGAGGAACCTCCATACTGTTTTCCAGAGTGGCTGCACCAGCTTGCATTCCCACGAAAAGTGTAGGAGGGTTCCCCTTTCTCTGCATCCCCGCCAACATCTGTCGTTTCCAGAATTGTTAATTTTAGCCATTCTGACTGGTGTGAGGTGGTATCTCATTGAGGTTTTGATTTGGATTTCCCTGATGCCAAGAAATGTTGAGCACTTTTTCATGTGTCTGTTGGCCATTTGGATGTCTTCTTTGGAAAAATGTCTGTTCATGTCTTCTGCCCATTTCTTGATTGGATCATTTGTTCTTTGGATGTTGAGTTTGATAAGTTCTTTATAGATTTTGGATACTAGCCCTTCATCTGATATGTCACTTGCAAATATCTTCTCCCATTCTGTCGGTTGTCTTTTGGTTTTGTTGACTGTTTCTTTTGCTGTGCAAAAGCTTTTTATCTTGATGAAGTCCAATAGTTCATTTTTGCCCTTGCTTTCCCTTGCCTTTGGCAATGTTTCTAGGAAGAAGTTGCTGCGGCTGAGGTCGAAGAGGTTGCTGCCTGTGTTCTCCTTTAGGATTTTGATGGACTCCTGTCTCACATTGAGGTCTTTCAACCATTTGGAGTCTATTTTTGTGTGTGGTGTAAGGAAATGGTCCAGTTTCATGTTTCTGCATGTGGCTGTCCAATTTTCCCAGCATCATTTGTTGAAGAGACCATCCTTTTTCCATTAGACATTCTTTCCTTTGTCAAAGATTAGTTGACCATGGAGTTGAGGGTCCATTTCTAGGCTCTCTATTCTATTCCATTGATCTATGTGTCTGTTTTTGTGCCAATACCATACTGTCTTGATGATGACAGCTTTGTAATAGAGCTGGAAGTCTGGAATTGTGATGCTGCCCACTTTGCTTTTCTTTTTCAACATTCCTCTGGCTATTGGGGGTCTTTTCTGGTTCCATACAAATTTTAGGATTATTTGTTCCATTTCTTTGAAAAAAGTGGATGGTATTTTGATGGGGATTGCATTGAATGTGTAGATTGCTCTAGGTAGCATTGACATCTTCATAATATTTGTTCTTCCAATCCATGAGCATGGAATGTTTTTCCATTTCTTTGTGTCTTCCTCAATTTCTTTCATGAGTATTTTATAGTTTTCTGAGTACAGATCCTTTGCCTCTTTGGTTAGATTTATTCCTAGGTATCTTATGGTTTGGGGTGCAATTGTCAATGAGATTGACTCCTTAATTTCTCTTTCTTCTGTCTTGTTGTTGGTGTATAGGAATGCCACTGATTTCTGTGCATTGATTTTATATCCTGCCACTTTACTGAATTCCTGTATGAGTTCTAGCAGTTTTGGGGTGGAGTCTTTTGGGTTTTCCACATAAAGTATCATATCTGCAAAGAGTGAGAGTTTGACTTCTTTGCTGATTCAGGTGCCTTTTATTTCTTTTTGTTGTGTGATTGCGGTGGCTAGGACTTCTAATACTATGTTGAAGAGCAGTGGTGATAGTGGACATCCCTGATGTGTTCCTGACCTTAGGGGGAAAGCCCTCAGTTTTTCCCTATTGAGAATGATATTCGCTCTGGGTTTTTCATAGATGGCTTTTATGATCTTGAGGTATGTACCCTCTATCCCTATACTCTGAAGAGTTTCGATCAAGAAAGGATGCTGTAGTTTGTCAAATGCTTTTTTTTGCATCTATTGAGAGGATCATATGATTCCTGTTCTTTCTTTTGTTAATGTATTGTATCACGTTGATTGATTTGTGAATGTTGAACCAACCTTGCAGCCCAGGGATAAATCCCACTTGGTCATAGTGAATAATCCTTTTAATGTACTTTTGGATCCTATTGGCTAGTATTTTGGTGAGAATTTTTGCATCCATGTTCATCAAGGATATTGGCCTGTAATTCTCCTTTTTAATGGGGTCTTTGTCTGTTTTGGGGATCAAGGTAATGGTGGCCTCATAAAAGGAGTTTGGAAGTTTTCCTTCCATTTCTATTTTTTGGAACAGTTTCAGAAGAGTAAGTATTAATTCTTCTTTAAATGTTTGGTAGAATTCCCCTGGGAAGCCATCTGGCTCTGGGCTTTTGTTTTTTGGGAGTTTTTTGACGACTGCTTCAATTTCCTTAGTGGGTATAGGTCTGTTCAGGTTTTCTATTTCTTCTTGGTTCAGTTTTGGTAGTTGATACATCTCTAGGAATACATCCATCTCTTCCAGGTTATCTAATTTGCTGGCATAGAGTTGCTCATAATATGTTCTTATAATTGTTTGTATTTCTTTGGTGTTGGTTGTGATCTCTCCTCTTTCATTCATGATTTTGTTGATTTGGGTCATTTCTCTTTTCTTTTTGATAAGTCTGGCCAGGGGTTTATCAATCTTGTTAATTCTTTCAAAGAACCAGCTCCTAGTTTCGTTGATCTGTTCTACTGTTCTTTTGGTTTCTATTTCATTGATTTCTGCTCTGAGCTTTATTAGTTCTCTTCTCCTTCTGGGTTTAGGCTTTATTTGCTGTTCTTTCTCCAACTCCTTTAGGTGTAAGGTTAGGTTGTGTACTTGAGACCTTTCTTGTTTCTTGAGAAAGGCTTGTATTGCTATATACTTTCCTCTTAGGACTGCCTTTGCTGCATCCCAAAGATTTTGAATAGTCGTGTTTTCATTTTCATTGGTTTCCATGTATTTTTTTAATTCTTCTTTAATTTCCTGGTTGACCCATTCATTCTTTAGTAGGATGCTTTTTAGCCTCCATGTATTTGAGTTCTTTCCAACTTTCCTCTTGTGATTGAGTTCCAATTTCAAAGCATTGTGGTCTGAAAATAGGCAGGGAATAATCCCAATCTTTTGGTATTGGTTGGGACCTTATTTGTGACCTAGGATGTGATTATTCTGGAGAATGTGCCATGGGCACTGGAGAAGAATGTGTATTCCATTGCTTTGGGATGGAATGTTCTGACTATATCTGTGAAGTCCATTTGGTCCAGTGTGTCATTTAAAGTCTTTATTTCCTTGTTTATCTTTTGCTTAGACAATCTGTCCATTTCAGTGAGGGGGGTGTTAAAGTCCTCCACTATTATTGTATTGTTGTCGATATGTTTCTTTGCTTTTGTTATTAATTGCCTTATATAATTGGCTGCTCCCATGTTAGGGGCATAGATATTTACAATTGTTAGATCTTCTTGTTGGATAGACCCTTTAAGTAGGATATAGTGTCCTTCCTCATCTCTTATTATAGTCTTTGGTTTAAAATCTAATTTGTATGATATAAGGATTACCACCCCAACTTTCTTTTGGTGTCCATTAGCATGGTAAATGGTTTTCCACCCCCTCACTTTCAATCTGGGGGTGTCTTTGGGTCTAAAATGAGTCTCTTGCAGAGAGCATATTGATGGGTCTTGTTTTTTAATCCAATCTGATAGCCTGTGTCTTTTGATTGGGGCATTTAGCCCATTTACATTCAGGGTAACTATTGAAAGATAGGAATTTAGTGCCATTGTATTGCCTGTAAGGTGACTGTTACTGTATATTGTCTGTGTTCCTTTCTGGTGTATGTTGCTTTTAGGCTCTCTCTTTGCTTAGAGGACCCCTTTCAAGATTTCTTGTAGGGTTGGTTTTGTGTTTGCAAATTCCTTTAGTTTTTGTTTGTCCTGGAAGCTTTTTATCTCTCCTTCTATTTTCAATGACAGCCTAGCTGGATCTAGGATGCAGATTCTTGGCTGCATATTTTTCTCATTTAGTGCTCTGAATATATCCTGCCAGTCCTTTCTGGCCTGCCAGGTCTCTGTGGATAGATCTGTTGCCAATCTAATGTTTCTACCATTGTAGGTTACATATCTCTTCTCCCGAGCTGCTTTCAGGATTTTCTCTTTGTCTCTGAGACTCGTAAGTTTTACTCTTAGATGTCGGGGTGTTGACCTATTTTTATTGATTTTGAGAGGGGTTCTCTGTGCCTCCTGGATTTTGATGCCTGTTTCCTTCCCCAAATTAGGGAAGTTCTCTGCTATAATTTGCTCCAGTATACCTTCTGCCCCTCTCTCTCTTTCTTCTTCTTCTGGGATCCCAATTATTCTAATATTGTTTCGTCTTATGGTACCACTTGTCTCTCAAATTCTGCCCTCATGATCCAGTAGTTGTTTATCTTTTTTTTTCTCAGCTTCTTTATTTTCCACCATTTGGTCTTCTATATCACTGATTCTCTCTCTGCCTCATTTATCCTAGCAATTAGCGCCCCCATAGCATCTGTATTTCAGTCATTCTCCTTGCTGCCTCTTTTGTCAGTAAAAAAAATAATAATAATAATATTTAACAGTGAAATGATCCAGGCCTTATCCTTTAGAAATCTAAGTGCCTTTTTACTTGGGATTCTCAAATTCTAAATGCCTGCAGCCAAATTTGGGTGACTTATTTAAATTTACTAAGCCTGTTTGGCTGCTTATTTTCCCACATATTTAGCAATGTGGCTCCACTGTAAGGCCTAGCAGCTGCCCACCGTATTATTTGAGTGTACACATTTCCTTTTACCTAAGAAACATTAATGCTGGTCCACCATACTTTTTGTCATTTGGGCTCCCTCTGTGCTCAAATATTACCCCTTCTTTTAATATGTAAGCTAAGCTTAAATGGAATGGTTGTATAAGCAAGGAACTTGTGTATACTGACTGGGTTAGGGAAAATGGGATGATGTTAGAAATCTGAGCTGGACATCAATTTCTAGAACATAGTGAGTAGAGAATACCACGTAGGTTGATTCATAGTTACATTACCTTTTTCCTTTCAACTGTTGTCTGTGTATCTCTTTCTTCCTTCTGCTAGGAAGGGTTGCTAAATGTATAATCTAATCCATTAACACAAATATAACTCAGGAGCTAATGTTAATTAAAAATGCACAGTCACAAGGAGGAGAGGCTGTGAAACAAGAGAGTTTATCACCACACAATCTTTTTAATGCTTTTGACTGAGAAGAAATAGACATGCTCAAGAGAAAATTAAAGGTTCCAGAGGCAACTATTCTAATTTGGAGCAAGACTAACTGAATTATAAATGCAAAATCAACCTTCAGAATTTAAATCAATTTTAGATGGAAAGATCCCTTCACTATTCATCAGTTCATATTAACATTTACACAATTAATTTGAAAATCTCCTATCTTGGACAGGTTTCTGAAAAGTGACCTGAGGAGGAATAAAAGAAATAGAATGAGTTTTTTACTGTTGCAATGAAGCATTCATCACATGCATGGTGCACTATGAAACTTAGAGACACTAAGTTTTAAGGAATGTACATTTGAGAATCAAAACTAGACACATTTACTCTGGTTTGGTTTCTTGAATACAGCATCCTGCTACTTGCAGATTTCTTTCCTAAAGGTAAAAATGTGTTCATCTTTGCTAATGATGTTGATTTTTCCATTGATTTATATCATTATTATTGAGTGGGGACCAACTGTTTAAGGTATAAATCTTCATACAGTGGATTTGCTATGCTCTGATAGCAAAAAGTCATTTGAGCATTTGTTTTTAATGTGTATGAATTTCAAGTTCTTCTGAACTATTATTTGCCAACATCTATCTGATTTTTTTCTTTTCTTTTTTTTTTTTTTTTTTTTAAGATTTATTTATTTGAGAGAGCGAGAATGAGAGTACATGAGGGGGGAGGGTCAGAGGGAGAGGCAGGCTCCCTGCCAAGCAGGGAGCCTGACGCGGGACTCGATCCCGGGACTCCGGGATCATGACCTGAGCCGAAGGCAGTCACTTAACCAACTGAGCCACCCAGGTGCCCCACATCTATCTGATTTTTTAAAACAATTCTAGGCTTTGATTTTAAGAGCTGCCCATTCTTTCTTCCAAGCAATGCTGTTGCAGTCATTTACAAAGCGTGGTCCCTGAACCAGTTGCATCAACTTCACTTGGGAACCTATTCTAAATGCAAGTTCTCAGGTCCCCCCCAGAATTGCTGAATCAGAAACTCTGGGGCTGGGCCTCAGTCATTAGCATTTTAACAAGCTCTACAGGGAATTCTGATGCATGCTCAGCTTTGAGAACCACTGCTCTTCTCAACTACGGCTTGTCACTACTTTGTGTATAATTCACCCCTTTGGCAGTAATGGTGAAGCTTATGGATCTTTTTGTCAGAATGATATTTTTAAATATCCAAAACAAAATACATAGATTACTAAGCAAATAGGTTATATTGAAATTCCATTATCCAAATATTAAAAACAAATTTGTGACACAATAATATGTGCACTTCTTTACTAACACATTTAACTAACAAGATTCATGAGTGAGTCTAATAACTATCATAGTTTTAAAATATTGGTGATCAGGGGCGCCTGAGTGGCTTAGCCATTAAGTGTCTGCCTTCGGCTCAGGTCATGATCCCAGGGTCCTGGGATCGAGCCCCACATCGGGCTCCCTGCTCAGTGGGAAGCCTGCTTCTCCCTCTCCCACTCCCCCTGCTTGTGTTCCCTCTCTCTCTGTGTCTCTCTCTGTCAAATAAATAAATAAAATCTTAAAAAAAAATAAAAAATAAAATATTGGTGATCAAAAAAGTTATTTCCAGATATCTGCAACAATCATGATGTGATATAACTGTATCTATGATTTATATTGGTGACAAAGTCATAGATATTACTGATACTATTGCAGTTTATTCCTATATTCATAATTGAAGGAAATATTGCATTTCAGCCAGCAGTTAATGAAAATACAAATATAAGTTTTCTATGCATCTAAATTCATGGGTTCCCTTGGATTCTATCCACAATTCCCTAGGAGAAAAGAAGTCTTGCACGATGGGTGATTTGCAGCCTGTCTAAAAAAAATGCTCATCTTGTCAAATGATAAATATGATACATTTTAAAACAACATAGGAGACAGGATGTGAATCAAATGTGTTCTGAAAGCCATAGAATAAATTGTTCTCCCTCTCATGGTCTAACACCTGTGACAGTGAAAGCATAGCTGATCTAATAGTTTACTGGAAATTACCAACAGTGTTACATATTTTCCTGCTTAATCATACAAAACCTTTGTATTCATTATAATTTTAATGTTTTCCCACATGTTCTTTGCAGATCTTTACCTGTCACTGTATGTATTAATTGACACCTCCTGCGATTCCTTAGAACCTCTTAGAAACAGTGAATTTTCAACTCTTGGTGTTGTCATTGCTAGCCCCATTTGAGGAAATGGATAATCAAAGAGCACATAAACAAGTCAAGGTCATGGAGCACAATTCGGGGCCCTGACTTCCACTGAGTTCCACGTTTCTGGTTCTGGATTCTGGCCTGGCTGCAGAGGGGCAGCGAGCCAATGGGACCTGGCCTGGCCACCATTTGAGATAGCTGAGTGGTGGTATCAGATGAATAGAAAGAACAAAAAGGGATTCTTTCTATTCCAGCCGTTGATGACAGACTACTCAAACAGGAAATAATCAGAGCATAAAAGGATAAATCTACTTTCCTCATGAGACAGAGGAGACAATAGACTGTCAGGAAAGGAACATGCCCCTATTTTGCAGATGGAACATTGTAAATAGGACTTCTTGCCAATTCTTTATTTCAGAAGCCATTATTTTAAAGTCTTGTCTTTGCCTTTCAGCTCATTTTATTTGACAGATTCTTCCCCCACACCCTGATTATTAAAGGACATTTAAAAGGTCTTCTGAAGGGCTTTCTTATAACATATTTTCTTCTGTGTTGTTTCTTGTTGGTTTGAATAGTTTGATACTGTTTCTAGTATCAAATACTGACACTGAGTTCTAGTCTTAACTTTATAATTTGGAAACAGAGTGACATTAACACAAATTTTCGAAGGCTCAGTTTTATTAATTATCTGAGGATTACATTTGCCCTACTGATTCAAATACAGTTTTTAATAGATGAAGGAAAAAAGAATGAATATTTATTGAGTGCCTGCCATGTGCCAAGCCCTCACAGTATAGAAGAAGCGATGTCATACAGGGAAGGGGGTAACACATCCAGTTGGGCAGGTGGAGGAAAGGAAAAGAAAGAGAAAAGAAACATCTGCAGATGTTACAGCTATTCAGGAAGCCAGAGGCTGGCAGGGAGAAGGCACAGAACAGAGGACAGTATAGGAAGAACCCATGAGCATCTGAGTGAGGTAGAAGTGTCTGCAAAAAATCAGTAGTAGCAGGAACCAACCAAAGTATTTTGGTTATGTAGAGTGCTGAGTTTCCTTCTTCAGCTTTTGCTATGGGTATAGAAATGTCTGTAGGCAGCTGCAGATGGAAAATTTAAGAAAGATGGACGACAGGACAAATCTGTCTAATGTGGAACAGAATGAACTGCATTTTTAAAGGAGAAAGAGGGGGGACACCAGTGTTTTCTGTTAGTTGCTATTTATCATACATAAGGTCTACATTTGGAGAATTGAATAAAAGCAGGGAGGAGAAAAAGTGACAGAGCTTCTGTGCAGGACGGAGTGAGAGGATCCTTTCAGTAAGGGGCTTCTCTCCAGAGAAAGAACAACTGGCCCACAGCTCTGATGCTTAATTCAGGGTTTGGGAATGCAGTCGATATTTATTATGTTAATGCCAGGAAAAAAATAATTAAAGTGATCTGTAGAACAACAGTGAAGCTGCTTTCAAAAATGTGTCAGTGGAAGAAGCTTATGACTTCCAAAGGAATCCTATTGCAATTCCACTTAGCAAGTCAAAGATAAAGATTGTTAGTTCCTTTCAGGAGTGGCCCATGCTTGACAGGAGCATGAGGCATAATATTTGATCGATAGAGTTATTAAAATAGCACCAGTAAAACTAACTGTTTTCATGGTTATTGCCAAGAATTATTGAATTGTGACTGATTGAAAATAGCAGATAAATGTGAGGTTTAGTACACATAATAAAAGCATGAACTAGATCTCTGGGAAAAATGAAAATGGTCTTAACCATTTAATAAGTATGTTTCAGTGGGGGTCAGGGAAGGTTTAGAGTAGAAGTGAATTAGGGAACATATAATTCATTATCCAAACCAAGAAATGTTTATCTAAGAAAATTGCTCAGGCTCTTCCCTAATATCTGTGGAGTCTGAGGCAAGAGTACAAATTGAAGCCCATATACTTGACATATCTCAAGTATTTAAAGGAAGCCAGAAAAATATTAAGTAGCTTTCTCTTATATTTTGACAAACAAATATTCAAAACACTCAAGATTAGTTTCAAATTTAGATTTCTCAGAAATCTTAGAGCTTTGTGCAGGGACATGTTGGTATTGGGTGAACTGGTCCCTGGCCTCAGAAAACTCTTTCTGTCCATCCTCAGCTTCTCCTTGCACTGGTGGGGCCTCCCATACAGATCTAAGTGCACCCTTCAGCCTGCATATCTGAATCTATCAACTTCTCTGTATAAACAACGATCCCACAGCTACTCCTTGAGACTAGGGGTGGACACAGAAGAGGCAAGGTCCATCATCAGAAAGGGAAATACAGACAAAAGACTTGTATAGTTCCTGGGTATGAGCATAAGCCATTATATGCAAAATCTTCTTATGTTTATGCTGTATGCTTATACTTGTAACTTGAAACAGACAATTGGCCAATTGGCATCCCCACTCCTTTCCCAGGCAAAAATTAATGAGGAGCATCCTCCTCCTTTTTTCTACAGACTTCTATACTTATCAGGTGATCATTTCAACACATTTACTCTTTTAAAGCCAAGACAGCAGCCATACCAGTCATGTGACTTGTTAATAAGCTCATTTCTTATACCTGGTATTCCAGGGATCGCATGTTTTTCAAGAAGAGAAAGTGAGAAAAGAAAAGAATGAATGATTCCCTGGGTGATAATGTCATTTCACTCCCTATTTGGATTACCATTTTTGGCTCTGTCTCCAGCAAAATATTCTAAAGAGTGGTCTACACACTTCTCCCCCATTCTGTCTGTCCTTTTTTCATGTGCTATTACCACTGTTTTAACTGTTAGGTTACAAAATATGTCAAGGCTTATCTCCTCTTCTTGTTTAGAGCTTTCATGACTATGAAATTTAGAATCATCGTGTCTGGTTTCAAAATAATTATCTACCATTATGTTTATTTGGATCATCAGTACTATACAATTTATTTAGGGGCAAATTGACATCTTTATGGTGATCTTCCTAGATCACAAGAACATCAGGTGTCTTTCCATGATCTGATTGATGTCTTCTGTTGCGATTGTTCATAGTGTTGAAATGTATTTCACTCATTTCTTATTTAATTTATTCCTATATATTTTACCTTCTCTTGATGTTGCTATAAATTTGCTCTTTTTTACCCCACTGCAGCTTTACCCCACTATACCTGGTTGTTAAAGGTATATATGGGACATATTGATCTGTATACATTTACTCTGTGGATTGCGAGATTTCTGAATTCTCCTACTGCTTAGGTTAGCATTTCAGGTGTGTCCATATCTATTATCTGTATATATAAGAACATATGTACCAATATTTATTGTACTTACTGCATATGCATCATATTGTTCTCTCATTGTATAGGCAAAATATATGTTAGAGTCATTAAAGTGTCCTTTCTAGTGCTTTCTAGTATGTTCTTCAGGGTTATCTCTACCTTTCATTATTTTGAGCTATTTTACAGATATATTAGTTGCAGAAAACTGATCATGATGTACACTATTCTTGATCATAGAAATACACATTAGTTATTCAATAGGATGCAACTGATTATTGCCCTATGAGTAGAGCATTTATTTATAAATTCATTTCAGCATTTGTTATAGTCTTCTATATGTGTGATATTTTACATTCTTCCATGAATTGTTGTAACATCTTGTCCCCCTGTTAATGAATGAACTAAACAAATTCTTTGACATGTTTTCATTTTTATATTTGTGAGTCCTGATTATGTTCTTTTTAAAAAAATTATCTTTAAATTGTTCCTTTCCTTCTTTTTGTTTCTGCTATTCAAAACAAAATTACACAATGGAATATAATGGAAAGAGGAGAGAAATCCCTGTACATTTTCCTATTTCTGGACATCCTTTCCCTTCTTTCAGCCTAGGAAGGAATTTGGGTATATTGCTGTTTATTTGGAGTTTTCTATCTTGAAAAACAAATTCATAATCTTTTTTCATATTCATAATTTAAAAAAAATTGGTTTTTGGGATGTTTTACTGGTTTTTGAAGATTTTAAAGAGAGTAGTAGAGATGGAGTTATTGATTTTAAGTAGTATTCCACTGACCACTGTAAACAATATTGTTTATAAATTATTCAGCACTTCAGTACACATGAATGAAAATCAACTTTAACTCACATCTTTAATATTTTCATACAACCAAAAAAGAGATATACATTAAGTAGACATAACATGACTTATTTTAATTGATCAGAATATCTTGTTTATGACTTACAGGTAAAAGAAATGGTGGTTTCTCTTAACCAATTAAAACCAAAAGAAAATTAAAATAAATTCACATTTAAAAAAATTATAAGCAATTAATTACAGCACTACACCTACCACTAATTCTATGTACACTGGATTACATTTGAGCAAACACCAAATTCCAGAATTGGTGTTTTACAAATAAATGCACTGGAAAATAACTTTAGAAAACTCAAAAAGGACAGATTAGAATTTTTTTAATTAAAATGTAACTTTCACAAGTACTCACAGAAAAATAGCAGATCTCCATTTTGAAAGTTAGAAATTCCCCCAATTAGTTTTCAGTAGATACCAAAAAAGTTTCCTTTTAAAAACTATTGATTGTATCTTTTCTTCATAAGTAAGACATAAAGGAGATCTTAATTAACACTTCAGCTTTAGAGAAGTCTAATATTTAAAAACATTACTCATAAAAAATATGGGTACAAAACTAACACTAAGTAATTATTGGATTCTTTCACCTGAAGGTTGTGCAATAGATGATTCTTGGCCAGAAGGGAAATCTGATCTGAACTTAATATGTTAAAAGCACAATAAAAAATAATGGAATATTACAGTATAATTTTAATAGAATGCTCATGGAGAGTTTGACATTTTCTACTGTCATTTATGGTTGAGACGACAGTTTGTCTGGAAGAATGAAGAAATACTTGAACAGTGTCGAACAAAGGATTTGAATCTGTGTCTTTGAATAATAAGTAGCTAAAAAGTGAGTTTATTTAAAAGAATTTTTGTAAAATTTAAACAGTAGCAAATCCAGAACAGCCTGCATTCCTTCTTAAGATAGCTTGCTATAAAATCCATAAATTTGAAACTAACAGTAAAACCTTTGCATGTATACAGATAAACTATAAATCTATTGACCAGACTATTTAATATGTTAATTCTTACTAATTTAGATAATTTTCCTGGACAATTTCAAATGACTTCTGAACTCCCAGTCTATTGACAGCTTAAGAAAGAAGCTATGATTACTAAGTCATTAGTTTAATCCATTTTAAACAAATTAACACACTAGGAAAACACATACACATAGTGATTTCTCCTCCTCAAATTGATTTTTACTAATTGAAGGCATTTTCATTTTTCAGAAATTTGAGTGGGAAATAACATTAGGGAAACTGAATCCCATTTAAATGTCAATTAATTCATTAGTAAGGCTTTCTTCCATCTTAATTGAATTACTCCCTAAACATTCTGACAATTCTTCTTCACTGATATATTCAAGTCTTTCACTGATTTTTAGTATCACATTATCATAGTAGCTCCATTAAAGCATTTTATATGATATATATATGTGTATATATATATATATATATATATATATATATATATATATATATATAT